>NC_133780.1:3818054-3932945 GCF_003597395.2 Chelonoidis abingdonii | reverse complement strand
GTTGGTCTTTAGTATAGCTTATGTACATACTCCACGAACTGAGCATTTGAGCTTGTTCCAGAATCTGGGATGAGCCTATGTTGTGAAAACTGAAATGCTCAAAATAGCACATGCATGTGAATGGACACAGGGTGCTAAAATTAAATTAACCCAGGGGTCAGGACCCCTCAGGGGGTCACAAGGTTATTACTGCGGGTCATGAGCTGTCAGCCTCCACCTCAAACCCTGCTTTACCTGCAGCATTTATAATAGTGTTAAATATATAAAAAAGTGTTTTTAATTTATAAGGGGGCGATTGCTATGTGAAAGGGGTCACCAGTACAAAAGTTTGAGAAACACTGAATTAACCCCTCTGGAGCCTCAGGGAATGCGGGGGAGAGTGTGGGAGGGGTCTCCCTTTGTAGGGTTGGGAAGGAGGTAGGTGGTGCAGGATATTGGTCTTCTCATGTGATCCCTCTCCCATGGCTCTCTTGGCTCTATCACTGTTAATCTAAAGTGGCTAATTTTAAATGAAGCTACCCTCCCCTGACATGAATCTCCCTATGGCACTGAATTCAATGTAGACTATAATTTGGCATTTGAGAAGTGAAAGGGATGGTAGCCCTAAGGGAAAAGATAACAGCTTGGCTCTTTGTGTTAAATAGTCGTCTGCAAGCCTCAAACTGCTGAATGAGCTTTAAGGTAGGGAAGGCTGTGCCTCCCCAAACAGCCTGGCCCTGCCCCCATCTGATCCCCACCCACTTCCTGCTCCACAACTGCCCCCCTCAGAATCCCTGACCCATCCTGCTTCTTGTCCCCTCACCACCACCACCCCCTAACCACCCCTCTGGGATCCCACCCCCTACCAACCCCCCTGTCCCGACTGCCCTGATCCCTATCCACCCCCTCACTGAGTCCTGACAGACCTCCGGAACGCCCATGATCCAACCCCCCGTTCACTGTCCCCTGACTGCCCCCAGCAGTACTGTCCAGGGCTGCTCCTGTGTTACCGCTGCTTCTCCCCTCTCTCGGAGCCTCAGCGCGCCATGTCCAGGATCTGCCCTGGCCCCTGGACAGCACTGCAGCGGCATGGTTCCGGCAGAACCAGAGCTCTCAGCCCTGCCCCCTTACCACATGGCTCTGACTCAGTGGGAGGAGCTCAGGTCCTGCCGCTGCAGCACTGTCCAGGGCCACTCCTGACGCTGTGTGCTGAGACACCAGAGGATGGGGGAAGGTGGAGGCGGGGCCGGGGGTCCCTGTGGGACTCGGGGCCTGGGGCAAATTGCCCCATTTGCCCCTCCCTCTGGGCAGCCCTGAAATCAAAAGTTTAAAGGCAACTAGAGACTTCTGTGCATTTGAAGATCTAGTAGGGAAAACAGGATTGCAAGTCTCCCAAGTCACTATTGACCAACCCTTACATCACAACAGGGTGCCTCAAGTAGTGCTGTTAATAGATCATTAGCTAGCTGTCCTCCTAAGGCCAGGGCTACGCTAGAAACTTTTGCCAGTATAGTACTGTGTGTCGGGAGTGAAACTTTTTATCATGACATTTCTATACTGTACAGCAAAATCCTGGATACAGATGCAGTTATACCAACATAAAAGTAGTTTTGACGGTATATATTATTTTGCTTGGGGAACCAGTGTAAGCTCTACTGGCAAAAGCACTTTTTTGCTATTATAAACTGCATTTACAGTAGGTGTGTTCTCTGGTATAGCTTTACTGGCAAATGTTTTCTAGTGTACACTTGGCATAAGTTATTTCTGAATCGGTGTCCTAGCAAGGTGCTACAGATGCTGTGGTAATGGAAGAGGTGGTCTTGTTTTAAAAAATAACTCAGATGCCTTGTTTTGCTGTATTTGCAGCTTTTCACATAAAATCTAATGCTAAGCTCCTGCTCACTTTTTGGCTATCAAGAGCCAAATTTTAAAAAATGCCTAGTATCCACAATTGCAGTCAGATTTTTTCCAAAAGAGCTCACAAATTCAAGGCCAGAAGAGGGACGATTAAGATGTCTTTGTGAACATGTAGGGTCATGCAGAAATAATACAGTTTAGACTATTTGTTCATATTAGCTGGCAAGACTTATTCTGATTACTAGATGATATTGCTACAGCTCCAGACAATTACACTTCAGATAATATTTATCTAGTGGCCCCCCAAAGGCCAGAGGGTTCTGGTGGTGTGACGTGCAAACTTTGCAGCATGTTAACTCCTGGAGACATAGCTGGTTTCTGTATGGTTAATGCCTGGAAACTGACTTCTGTATGTTTAGCTTCTGTAATGGCCTGGTAAGATTTTACCCTCAGCTAAGGGAGCCTGTTTTTCCTCCTTGGGACTCTAACTTGGTTTTTGTTTAAACTTATGGGACCACTATTTGAACCTTCAGCCATGTGCTCCTTGCTACACTTTTCATGGAAGGTGATATTCCTAGTTACTATCACTTCTGCCAGATGGGTCTCCGAACTGCGTGCCCTCATATCTGAACCACCGTACACAGTCTTCTTTAAAGATAAGGTGAAACCACATCAGAGTTCTTTCTAAGGTAGTTTCAGATTTTCATATCACTCAATTAACTTACGTGTATTTTAACCGAAAGGACACACAGATGGGGATGAGCAATGGCTACATGAATGGGATGTGAGATGAGCATCGGTGTCCCATGTAGACAGGAGCAAACAGTTTCAGTGATCCACCCAACTCTTCATGGCTGCAATAGACAGAATGAAAGGACATCTAATCTTTGCAGTGAGACTATCCTCTTGGATAACGTCTTGTATCCACACATGATTCTAGCAGAATTTCACCACCAGATAAGGTAGATTGCCTGCTCCACAAGATTGCAAGCATCCTCAATGGCATTCCTAGCTCAGATCCCTATTCTGGATATTTGTAAAGCAGCAACCTGGTCATCAGTGCACACTTTCTCCTCCCCAGTACTCAAGAGATGATGCCAAATTTGCTGTAGTAAGTCCATGTGTACATGAACTCCAATCTCTCCATGTATTGAACTGCTTGGGATCCAACAAGAGTCGAATGCACATAAGCAATCATTCAGAGAACAAATGGTTACTAACCTCTTTAACTGTTGATCTTTGAGAACTGTTGCACATGTCCACTCCATGACCCCCACTCCTGTCCCTCTGCATTGGTGTTCCAGAAAGAAGGAACTGAGGAGATTTGGGGTCAGCTGGGCCCTATATACTGGTGCCAGCAGTATGTGACAGCAAAGAGTGTTCAAGCTGGTCCAACAGGTACCACTGAGGGGAACATTTCCAGCACTGGGATATGCACTTACCAAGAGTGGAACTGACTTGTGCAACACATCTTGAACAGTTAGTAACACTCTTTTTATATTATTAAAAAAAAATAAAAAGAAGGTGATCAGTTGTTTGCCATGTGCACTCAGGGTAGGACAAGAAGTAACTGACTTAATTGCAGCAAGGGAGATTCAGACTGGAAAGTTTTTCTTAATCTTTAACTCAAAGGATAGTCAATTATTTGCTCCATTATCTTTCTGGGTACTGATGCTACATTTCTATGATTCTGGCCTGGTGATGCCAGTGTCCAAAACCATAACTTTTCTTTGATTATCAGAGGGGTAGCAGTGTTAGTCTGGATCTGTAAAAGCAGCAGAGAATTCTGCGGCACCTTATAGACTAACAGACATTTTGGAGCATGGGCTTTCGTGGGTGAATACCCACTTCGTCAGAGGCATGTGATGAAGTGGGTATTCACCCACGAAGGCTCATGCTCCAAAACGTCTGTTAGTCTATAAGGTGCCACAGGATTCTCTTCTTTGATTAAAACCTCTTTTTTTTTTCCAATCCCTGCCCTCTCCCCCAATATAATACATCATGCCCGTAAAGTGCACACCTCAGCCCTGAATATATGCTGGTGTTGTGATGAAAATGTTGGCATGTTACTATGAAATCAATGTGTGGCTTCCTTTTTACTTAGAGAACTAAAAAGGTTACCTGAAGACAGTCTGTCACTGTCAGTGATCTGTCCTGCATGGGCATTAGGGTATGGCTAAGAGGTGTTCTGTTATGACTTCCTTGCTTTTTAGGATTTGCCTTGGTGCAGGATGTCACATCTACCCAACTCTTTTTTTATTATTATTTATTTATTAAAGCAAAGATTTTTGTTAATGAAAAATATATTGAAGCAAAATGTTCAAAGTGACCTTACAAACTAGCTCTTAAACTTGTCAGGATTTCATATGCACAATCTTATCTGAGATTTAAGTTGTGTAGACTGACTCTTGAAAATTGGCCAATATTTTTTAGTTTTGATTGAATAAGGACTGCAGGACTAGACCCTCTAATGTATAGCGTCATTCACTGCAATTTTCTGTGGGCTGAAATGTTTAATATACAGCAACATGACAACACTTTAGATCAAGATGAGAAAAACAATATGGTAACTGCAGGGCTGGAATTAGATTTTTTTTTCCCCCTCAAGTGTAAATCATGTCAATATCCAGGCAGTTATATAACTACTTTAATAGGCACTGTATACTGAGAACTTATTGTATAGAGACTCTGTAGGCATTCCTTAACTGACTACACCACCTCAAGATAGGCTTGATGTGGTTGAACATCTTGATATTATCCCTCTAAATCCATTCTTTCACCCAGTAACTTCCAGTTGAGTGGGCATTACAACCATTCATTTAAATGTAGCTCTGCAAAACTTTCTGCAGTTTACTTCTTTTAACGAAAGGAAATGCAGGGTGTCAACAATACCACTGTACACGTCTACGTGCAGTACCTCATGCTCCTCAGCTCAGCTGCCTTTTTATAGACATCTTAACACTGGTTAGTTTGTGGAATAGACTTGTTTATTTACTACTAGCAAAAGCATGTGTGGCCATGCATACCCATGTTACCACTTGGTAACCACTAATATTGCACATTTCTTTGCTGCCCCTCTCTGCTAAGCAGCCAGAGCCCTTGCTGCTAGCTGTTCTGCACAGTCTTTCAAAATGTTTCCATAGAGCTTAAATGTTTAAAAATGCACAGTTGTTTCCAGCTATATGCTGTTGTGTTATTCATTTTAAAGGTTTGGTTTTCAAAGTGTTAGGGTGTGTCCTCCCGGGTTAGCAAGCAAGCATGAGGACCTGACTGGTTAACAATGCTGAGCCTCCTACTCTACCTCTTGCTGCTGCTGCCAGGCTGGAAGAAGGCGGAGGAATGAGGAACAAATATAATACCTATATTTAAGAGAGGGGGCAGAAGCAATCCATGAAACTAAAGGCCCATTAGTTTGACCTCAATTGTATGCGAGATCTTAGAACAAATGTTGAGAAAGTAATTAAGACAGAGGTAAATGGCAGCTGGGATAAAGCACAACATGGATTTACAGAAGGTAGATGTGCCAGACAGCCAGACCAACCAATCTGTCTTTGAGAAGATAACCACTGTTCTAAACAAAGAAAATGCAAGTGATCTAATCTGCCTGGAGTTCAGTAAAGCATTTGATACAATTCCACATGGGAAATCATTAGTTAAATTGGAGAAGGTGGGGATTAACAGGAAAATCAAAAGGTGGATAATGGAACTGGATAAAGGGTAGATGGCACTGGGTCATAGTGATGAGTGAACTGTCAGGCTGGAGGGAGGTTGCTAGTGGAGTTCCTCGAGGATCTATCTAAGGACCAATTGTATTTAACATGTTCATTAATGACCTGGGTGCACAAAGAGGGATTGTGGTCATAAAATTTGCGAACGACACAAAGTGGGGAAGTATTGCCAACATGCAGGAATGGAATATCATATAAAGAGGTGGGTAACCTTGAAAACTTGAGTAATAGAAATGGAATGAAATTTTATAGTGTGAAGTGCAAGGTCATGCATTTAGAGAATGAAGCGACAGAAGAGGAGAGAGGCCTGGGTGTATTGGTCCATCACAAGATGACTGAGCTGCCAATATGATGCAGCTATGAAAAAGGCCACTTCAATCCTTGGATGTGTCAGGCAAGGCATTTCCAGTAGAGCTAGGGAACTTGGGAAGTGTTATTGTACAAGCCACTGACAAGACCTTATCCTGGGGTATTGGGAGCAATTCTAGTCTCCCATGTTTAACAAAGATGATTTCAAACTGGAACAGGTGCAGAGAAGGGCTGCTAGGATGATCAAAGGAATGGATAAACTCTTACAAGAAGAGACTTAAAGATTTTTGGCTTGTTTAGCCTAATAAAATGAAGGCTGAGAGGAGGTATGATTGCTCTCCAAGCGAGGAATGGATTCTGGAACAGCCTTCTAAGGGAAGCAGTGGGATCAGTTGTGGGTCTGGTTCTTTTCAATTTCTTCATCAATGATTCAGATGATGGCATAGAGAGTACCCTTATAAAGTTTGCAGATGATATTAAGCTGGGAGGGGTTGCAAGTCCTTTGGAGGATAGGATGAGAATTTAAAAATGATCTGGACAAACTTGAGAAATGGTCTGAGGAAAATAGGGTGAAATTCAATAAGGACAAATGCAATGTACTCCACTTAGCAAGGAACAATTAGTTACACATATACAAAATGGGAAATGACTGCCTAGAAAGGATTACTGCAGAAAGGGATCTAGGGGTCATGGTGGATCACAAGCTAAATATGAGTCAACTCTATAACGCTGCTGCAAAAAAAGCAAACATCTTTCTGGGATGTATTAGCAAGAGTGTTGTAAGCAAGACACATGAAGTAATTCTCCCACTCTACTCAGTGCTGATTAGGCCTCAACTGGAGTATCGTGTTCAGTTCTGGGCGCCACATTTCAGAAGTCAGACAGACTCTCTCTAGCTTTGAGAGGGAGGTACCTGGCTGTAGGGAGCTGAGAGAAGTATCTGGAGTGGAGCAGGGCTGGGGGAAGGCCAAGGGAGCTGGGGAGCTTTGGCCTGAAACCCTTCTCTTCTCCCCCCCCTCCCCCCACTGACTGTGGCCTAGTGGAAGGCTAATTAAGTACTGAGGTTGCAGGGGACAGCCCACAGATAGGCAGAGGCAGCAGGTCCAACCCCCCCTTGCCTATGATGAGTGGCTTTTATGTTGCAGTCAGCCCCAGTGAGCGGGGACTAGATGGGGACTGGTAGTAGCCTGTGACTGAGGCAAGGTGGGGATAGAGGGTTGGGGGTTCCCCTGGGTGGGGAGACTCTGAGACTGGGGGGTTATTGCCAGAGGGCAGCACCCTCAAAGACAAGGGGCAGTGGGTCCTGGGAGGAACATGGGGGGGCCAGTGGCAGTGGGACACCAGCCTGCAGAGGGTGCTCTGGAGGCTGGAAACACTAATTCCCTGAGATGACCAGCAGGAGGTGCCACAGGGGAAAGTCCTCCACTATCTCAGCAAGTTAGACAAATGCCTGGTGTAGTAAGAGGAGGCCCTAAGATGTAAACCTTGGTATCAGAGACCTGGTATGAGGCCTAAGGCCTGAACTAAAGTAATGGTCAAGACTTTGCTAACATAAAGCAAAGTGAAGCTGTGAGCCAGAGGCAGGCCCTGCTCACAGAAGCTGGCAAGGAGAGGGCTGATGCTGCAAAAAGATACGTACCTAAAAGGTACTGAACACTAGAGATCAGAACATTCACATACTTGCACTTTCCACACAGATAACAAGGAACAGGCTGACCCATCCCAATGACAGGGGCAAAAGGGTAAAATGATGGGTAGAGTTGTTTTGATCGAACCAAGTTGTACAAGGTGAGAGGCGGCACTTTATTACGTAGAGGGGTTGTACCTTGCTGCGTAGAGGGGTTGTACCTTGCTGTGTCGAGGGGTTGCACCTCAATACATCAGAAGTGATGTGTAACTTGTTTGTACCTGTGTATAAGAATGCATCCCTGGGGTGATGTCTTTGTCCGGCCTAGGGGGCAGTGGAAAGTCCCGACACTGACTGAGCCGGGTCCATTGCCAAGAGGCACTTTCTCGTAGTATGCCCGGTAGACTAAGTAATCTACGGGGAACTGCCATTGTGTCCGAGATCACAATAAACCTAGCAGACGTGACTTTGCACCTTACTAGAGTCTGTGGTCATTGGGGGTTCTCGTCGGGTCTGCTGCATCAGCTATCTGCAGAGCTGGGGCAGCACATGGGGTGAGCACATGCACGCAGCCAAGTGATATCAACCAGGAGAGAGCAGAGCACCACACTGGTAGCATCTGACAAGACCTCTGACAACACCTGGTCTAGATGATGCTTGGTCTTGCCATGAATGCAGGGGACTGGACTAGATGACCTCTCGAGGTCCCTTCCAGTCCTATGATTCTATGCTGTGAAACAGCTGATTATGGCAGGCAGTAGGCTCCGAGAGGGAAAGGAGTTGATTGGCTGGGCCACTGGCGGACGGGAAGTGCTGGGGGTCAGGGAGGGAGTTGGCTTGCTGCCAGTGGGCGCTAATTTTATTCCATGGGTTCTCCAGTCCTGGAACACCTATGGAGTCGGCACCTTTGGTAGTGGGGGCAAAAAGCCTACCTTGTTTTAAGATTGAGCTTGATATGTTTATCAGGGATTTGGAGAGGAGTGCGGAGTAATGGACCTGCAGGTTTTTGCCTAGAGTTGGAGCACAGTTCTAAAGCCCTGATGTTTATGGAGCGGGTGATATGATGTTGCAAATAGCCTCTCCATTACTGCAGTTAGCAAATATCTCCAATGGCTAGTGAAGGGACACTAGATAAGAAGGATTACCCATAGGAAAGAATTCTCTGTGGTCTGGCTGTTGGGTCTTGATTTAAAATTTCCATTGATGGAGACCAGGACCCTTTATAAGCTGTTCCAATGGTTAACTACCCTCACTGTTAAAAATCTCTTATATAAACATGTGAGAGGAAGCACATTCATTCCCCACTGTGCCTGGGGGTGATCCGATTATGGAATTGGTGCAGTCATCATCTAGTATCTCTTAACAATTCATCTCCCAGGGCTGTAGTACACACTGGCAGAAACCTTTGAGCAGACACTTGTTACCAGACTATGGGTGGACAATCAGACTCCGTGGTTTCCAAATTTTCACAGTCTGGGGTCATCCATCAGACCTGTTTGAGACAAACAAATATCAAACTTTCTGTTTCCGAGCCAAGTACAGCACAGGATCCCTCTCAGATTTATTCCTTCTTCAGTGGTCCCACCACATTTATGTATGCACTCACTGATTTGATGAAGTCTTAATGTCCTCCCCAAAGGCTTTACCTGTAATCCCAGACTTGATATCCCAGGAGGATGGCTTACATTCCATTTGAATCCATCCTCCCTCCATCTCACAGCATGACTTCTGGATGGGTGTCTAGGGAGATAATGAACTTCACAAGTCCAGAATATTTTGATAATAATAGGAAAGATTCCACCAGCCAAACCTATGCAGAGATTTACAGTTTGGTGGGAACAGCACCAATTCTGTGCCATGAAGATTATTTACTGTCTGAAGACCTCTGGACTCTCCACAGGTTCAGTTAAGGTATGCCTGGCAGCCATCTGTGCATATCACCCTCCTTAGAAGACAATACAACTTACCCCACTAGCTCTAGGTACCTTAAGGCCTAATTTGGATGCTTCCACTAATAAGAGAACTTGGTCCCCTCCCTCTTGACCTTAATATAGTGCTGTCAAGATTGATGGGCCCACTTTTGAACCCCTAGCAACATGTTCATCTAGGAGAATTGGGGAGTGTAGCAGGCTGCTGGTGCAAAGCACCCAATTACCCCTGCTCAGCCAGCTCCAATCAAGAGAAATAGAGCGGGGCTGGTGAAATAGACCTGATGCCCTGGCCTGGGGGATTGGCTCCACCTGTGGGCCTGACAAGCCAACAGTTATAAGGGCTAGGAGCCAGAAGAAAAGCCAGCCAGGGACAGGTCAGTCTTCTACTGTGGGCTGACTGCTTGGAAGAGAGGGAACTAACCCTGTAAGCCTTGTAAATAGCTCAACACTGGTGTCGGGAGAGCTGTGTGTAAATAAAGCCATGGGTGATGCATAACTGGAAGTCTCTCTACACTTTATTGGGACAGCCAGTGGGCTCTGAAAGAGGGGCGTGACAGAGAACCTGTCACAGAGATACACTCATGGCAGGACCTCCACATGCAGCCTTTCATACTGATAAGGTGTGTCTCAGACCACACCTAAAATTCCTACCAAAAATATGTGATTCCATTTAAATCAGACAATTCATCTAACAGTATTTTATCCCAAACCAGATTCTAATAGTGGAGAATCAAGATTACACATTTGATGGTCAGAGGGCCCTGGTTTTTGACTTGCAAAGAACTCAATCCCTTAAAGCGTCTCCAAAGTTATTTTTGTCTTTTGCTGAGAGGATGAAGGCCAACCAGTTTCTGCCCAAAGACTGTCAACATTGATTTTTGGGGTGCATTATACTCTGTTTTGAGTCAGCTAGATTACATCCTCCAGATAATATTGGAACCCATTCCATTAGGGCACAAGCAGCCTCTGCTACTTCCTTGAGAAGTATTCCCATTCTAGACATTCGCAAAGCAGAACCTCGAGTTGCCATACACACCTTTTCCAAATACCACTTCTTAGTGGAAGCATCCAGAGCAGATACTTCTTTTGGAGAGCTGTATTGCAATCTCTTTTTAGATAGTCTGAGTATCCAACTTCTTATTTTAGATCTGTTTGTGAGTTGCCAAGAGTGGAATATACATATGGACAAGTACTTGAAGAGAGAAGTTACTTACTTGGAGAGTAGTTGAAGTTTGTCAAGATGTATTGCCTATACTTATATTCTATGAATTGTCCTTTTCCCCCTTTCTTTGGAGTCCTATTACGTACATGGATGCTGTGGTGGAGAAGGAACTGAGTGGCAGTTGGGACTACACTGTCCTTTATAGTTTTGATAAAGGAGCAGGAGGGCAACCAGGCATGTGTGTGGCCCGAACAAACAACGCTGGCCAAAACACCCCAATCTCAAGCACCTGAGGTGCGTGCACACCAAGAGTGGAAAATACTGATAGACAACAACTCTCAAACTCCAGTTACTATACAGGTAAGTAACTTTTCTATCAAATGTTAATGACGGTCTCAAGTTTGGAATAGCTGAGGATTTGTGTGGTGGCTGAAGTATGCTGGCAGAACTGTATAGAGTACACAGCACAAGTCTGTACAATATTTGCATGTGGACAGCACTCATGAGAACCTATTTCACTGGGAAATCGAAAATAGTTGCATGTAGGTTTCAAAGTCTATTTTTGTATCTGTTTTCTAAGATATTTCAGTTCCCCTGTGGTAGGATTTTGGTCCCCTTCAGTGATTATCAAGAAGATGTAGAGGAAGAGGCCCTTCACAAGTGTGAAATGCAGAGCACCATCTGACACTTGAGATCACACAGGAAAGAAGCACAAGGTAAACCATTGCTTAGGCAGGCTCCTGTCACTGTTGAAGCTTCTGTAGTAGATAATTTCCACTGCAGTAGTGGAGCAGACAGAAAAAATACCATTAAATAAAAGTACAGTAACTTGAAGCCAGAGTTTGAGGTAATATTTGCCTACCAGGGAAGCAGGGCGAATTGCATGATATTTGTTGCATTCCATTAAAATATTTTAATGGAAGGGTAGGTAGCTAAGTCATTTGGGTCGCAGTCTCCTTGTCCCTACAGAACACTAATCATCTTTAGCTGTATTACGTTTTGTTAATAAACTGTGTTAAAAGTATATTATGGTTGGAAAGTCAAGCACTCCAATTAAGAAATGCTGGAATTAAGGTTGCCTTTGCAACCTTAATTTTGTCCTTTTGTGCATGCACTGTGTTACTGTCTCTAATTACCTGATCACCTACTATTTTTCCATAGACCACTGCTTTATTCAGTACACCTGGTGATCAGGGTGTGTTCAGGAGACTGTGGAAACTCTGCCTCATTTGTTGAGGAAGTAGGAATTTGTGCTGTGAATAAAACGGGACTGCCGGAAGCATAGGCGTCGACTTCTCCTTTGGGGGGGAGAGGTGTGTCGGCATCCCCACTTCTGCCCCAGGCTATGCCCCCATTCCACCCCTACCCTCAAGCCCCTGCCCTGCCTCTTCCCCGCTCCCCCCCCACTCCTGGAGCTTCCTAAATGACACGAATCAGCTGTTTGTGGTGCTGGGGAAGTGCTGAAAGGGTGGGGGAGGAGTTGGTAAGCGAGACCACTAGCAGGCAAGAGGTGGGAGGGAGACATGATGGGGAGGGGGGCGCCTGTGGCTAGAAGAGAAAGATGGGTCTCATTGTTTAATGCAGTTGGTTGCAGGCTGAAGAATTGGATTCTAACCTGGCCTCTGCCACAGAATTCTTGTGTGATGTTAAGCAAGTCACTTTAACCAAACTTTTCATAGGTGGCCACCAATTGTGTGTTCCTCATTTTCTAGGTGCCCAATATAAGATGGGAGCCAGTCTTGCAGAGGTGATGAGTGCTCAGACTGTTACTGAAGCTGAGGGGGGCTGTGCTTTGAACATATAAAGTGCTATAAAAATGCTAGGTATTCTGAAAAAAAGGTCATAGACATCTCTAGTTTGGCAACCAAAATTAGTGTCCACTTTTGACAATTTTGACCTTAATCTCCCTTTGCCTCATACTCCATCTGTAAAATGGGAATAATAATACCACTTTGTCCCTCAAGGATATTGCAAAGATCAATTCATTAATATTTGTGATGCATTCTGATACTGTGGTGAGAGAACCATAACTTCCAGAACAAAATTAATTCTATTCAGTGCAGTGTTCAGATGGCGTGAAGTAAACCAGGCCTAAAGAGTATACAATGAAATATTGAATAACTACCCAGTCATAGAATGAGTCCTGTAGAAAGATGTGTGTCATCACCCATCCACCCAAAGGAAGTAAGTTAAGGTTTCATGGGCAAGTTTAACACAGGCATTTCCTACCATTGAATGCTTGACTTTACAAGCTTAACTTTCTTCTAGAATAGGTTTTTAATGTAATTTACTAATTTTTTTTAATTTAAAACAGAAATTCCATCACATGGACTCGTATTGATCCACACCTTGAGTTATCAACAGCATCTGGACTGTTTGGAGCTCCTTCCCTCTCCTTCCTTCTGGGTGGTAGCCACATCCTCCAGTTCCTCCTGCTACCCTCCTGATCCATCCTGGTACTGACTTACTTGGAGCTCAAGTAAGTAGTTAATAAATTCTTTATGATAGACTAGAGGTGAAACTGTGCATCGAGCAGACTCACAGTAAGGTAACCTGACCAGTGGATGGCTCAAAAGAACTGGTAACAACATACACTGTGTGTGTGTATATATTTTGCAATTGACCAATCAATACAGAGCCACACGAGGGAACTGTTAGGTATACACCTTAACCAATCAGCAGAGAGCCTTGACTGTTAAGTCACTAATCAACAAATCAACAGGTGTAAGGTATGGTTTGAGCATTTGTCTGCTAAACCCAGGGTTGTGAGTTTAATCCTTGAGGAGGCCATTTAGGGATGTGGGGCAAATATCTGTCAGGGGGTTGGACTAGATGACCTCCTGAGGTTCCTTCCAACCCTGAGATTCTATATATAGAGAGGTAAACAGGTACCTTTCACATGAATCATAACCATAAGCAAGATTCTGAGACCTGTGTACCTCAGGTCAGAAGCCCTTTCTGCGCATGTGCAGACTCTCAAAGATCATTCAACAAATGGACACCTTGACTGACAGCCCCTAGGTTGCACTCACTCTGCTGGCTGTATCCTATTACACAGCCTGCCTGGACTTTTATACCCACAGCACAGATCTCTGACACTTGAGCTGACAGAGTGCCTGGTAGCAGTCATAGACTGTTATCTTCTGTATGAATCAGGCACTAGAGGAAAATGAGACACATACTTTGCCAGTGTTTCATAGCAATTTGCTGTCTGCAGGGGAATGTAGAAATTCAGAACTCCTGGGTTCACTTCTGGGGTGGGGTAGTGTGCACAGATCTTTCACCCTTTGCCTTACCTCTATCATCAAGCCTTCTCTGGCTCTTGCTGCTTTCCCAGCTACTGTCTCTCCTCCTCTTTTCCCCCCTTCTACTTCTCATCCTCCTTAATTCCTGAAAACACTCCTCATACTCATTCTTCACCCCTCTGTATTTCAATCAGGCTGCTTTGCCCTTTTCCTGGATGCCCTCAGGGTGAGCACTGAGAGCACAGAAAATAATCATTCCATATCTGACCTCTCAGTACTCATCCTCAAAGGAAACCTGCACAACACCTAGGAGCTTAAATTCGTAATTTTGCTAGACACCAAAAAATTTCAAGGACTTGATAAGGATACTGAGTTTATATCTCTTTACAACAATCTGTAACCCACAATTTCTCCTTTGCCCTATGACTGTGGGTCTTACTGGCCCACTGAATTTTGAATGGTCCCTTGTAATATGCTAACTCCTCTGCTTAACAATCTCTTTCACCTTGCATTTTGCTCTTATTACGTTTCCCAGACTTAAAGAAGAGCTCTCTGTAGCACAGAAGCTTGTCTCTGTCTCTTCCATGAATTTAAATTGGTCCAATAAAATTCTCACTTACTTTGCCTCTCTCGTATCCTGGGACCAATACAACTACAACAACACTGCAAATCTCCCTGAACTCAGTTCTGATGCCTGACTCCACAGTGGTCCTGAGCAGCAATTGCAAGGAAAAGCTTGCTGAACCCCAGGATAGAGCATGCTCAGTTGTTTTCTGGGATGGCACATATGAAGTCCTGTCACATATAGGGCCAGGTTGTGATGGACTGGAGCATGCTCAGTGCTGTGAGGGTTTAGCAGTGGAGCTCTAAGAAGTCTCTACTGAAACTGCACAAAGTGCAATTTGTTAAGGGCTCATAACTTGGCCAAATTTGGGTGGCTTTTCATGGGAACAGCTAAAGCCATTCCCTGATACTCGGGTGATTTCTCCCACCACCCTCCCCCCATGTCAAATTGAAGTCCCTGCTCCAAAGCATGGAGATGCTAGAGTGTCTGAAGAAAATTTTTATAACCTGGTCATTAACATGGATAGAACAATATGTTTTCCCCTAACCTCACTCTGAAATGGCTGAATATTTTTGCTGAAACTTTCAAAAAATAAAATAAATTCAGCCTCGGACAGACACCACCAGGAAATTTCAATACAAGCAGTTAAATCTGGAAAAGTTATAAGCAACTGAAAACAGGGTATTATAATGGAAAGTGTCAAGCAACTTGAAGCAGGGGTGTCATTACCTGTGTCACCTATAATATAGCACTTTTTAGCCATACCTCCATAATGCATGTGGTCAGTTAACCAGATTTCCAAAGGTACCTAAATATATCTGAAAATCTGGTCCAATATGATCCCCATTTTACAGATGGGGAAAACTGAGGCACGGGGTAATGATGTGACTTGCCATGGTCACCCAGCAGGCTAGTAGTAGAACCAGGAACAGAACTCAGATCTCCTGAGTAGCAGTCTAGTAGCAGAGCCAGTGGACAACACTGCTGCCCACTGAGAAATAGAGATGGCTTTTGGGCTCTAAGAATGAATCAGGACTTTTAAACTTTCTCTTCCTCTTAATCAGTTACTGGCAGAAAACTCACCAGAATGGGGGTGCGCGCACATATGTAAAATATGAACATTCTGAGAGCATTTAAAGTGATTCCATTTCCATCTCTTCTATGCTCCCGCTTGGCAGGCTGGCAGTACTGCAGTCTATAGAACTGACTCTTGCATTATCAGACATGGAGTCCTATCCTGAGGTGAGGTGCTGAGTGCCCTTGCTTTCCATTGACTCCAGTGGGAGCTGAGGTTGCACCAGGGGGCGGCAAGTGGGGCAATTTGCCCGGGGCCCCACAGGGCCCCCCAAAAGAATATAATATTCTATAGAATTGCAACTTTTTTTTTTTAGGGATGGGGCCCCTGAAATTGCTTTGCCCCAGTCCCCCTCAATCGTCTGGGCAGCCCTGGCTAGGATGAGGCTCATGGTGGCTGAGAGATAAACCAGACTCTCTGGGGCCCAGAGTCACCTCTCTGGCTGGTTCATGCCTTGGGACAGGGTTACATTTTATTTTCTCTGGATCAAGGTTTGCTGCTGCTGCTGGTCCCTTTGCTACAAGAGTCTTCAGAGGTTTGCTACAGGCTGTTAGGAAATGCTGGTCTGTTTTTAGCTGGGCTTTTTAGTTTGTTCTGCACATAGTCAGTTTGGAAATGTTTTGGCTCAACTCCAGATGGGGCCTTGTTGTTACAAATACAATCAGTTCAGGGCTAGCTGAATGCCACAACTTACTCAAGACTTTCCTCCCTCTAACCTGTCACGTTACAGAAACAGCAGAGCTGCACCACCAGCTGTAGGCGATTTAGTTGAGAAGAAGAGGAACAGAAAACAAAGTAAGATGCCATGTGACCTTTCCCTGAGCGATCAGAGAGCGACTGCCTTCTGTGCCAGCAGCAGCTCCTGACTTTAGGTCACTTTAGTGCACAAAGTAGCCATACGGTTACAGGTCTGTGTCTCCCTGCCTCCACCCCACCAGCCAGCTACAAAGGAGGCTCTGTCCTTCACACAGATCATGATGGGTCCCCCTGCTTTAACCACCAGGCCCCCTCCCCAGCCAGGGATAGAACCCAGGAGTCCTGGATTCCAGGCCCCCCTGCTCTAACCACTAGACCCTACTCCCCTCCCAGGGCAGGGGATAGATGTTGCTTGTCTCTCTCTCCCTGTTAGTGTCTGGGTGGGCAGTAAGAGCAGGTGTGAGTGGTTTGTAGGGATCACCCATTACCCTAGCTCATTTCCAGACCAGGGATTTGAAGGCAAGGACAGAATTTCTCTGCCTGCCTGGGAAAGAGGAGAGACCTGATCCCATAGCCACTTAGGGGGTGGGGGCAAAGGTGAGGAGACATGAGCTGTGGGTGAAGGAGTTAAAAGGAGGACACAACCTGATTGACACCCACAGGGCAGGGGACTTGGGGTTCAGAGAAAGGAGAGGTTAAGAGGAGAGATTTAGCCCTAAAGATACCCAGGGAGAGAGACCCGTCAAGAGTCGCCTGGTCCCAGCCTCTGGAGGGGCTTGAAGGTTTGAAGGGGAGCCAGTGCAGCGACCAGAGCTGCAGGATTGATGGGCTCCCTTTTCCTGGGGACTTAAGGGGTCTGACCTGTCCTGGGGGACTTTCATATTCCGTCCCAGCTACAGTGTGTTGCAGTAATTCCCCACCCCCACACACGACAGAGGATCCTCCCTCCCCACTCTCCAGATCTCCTGCTGCACCTCAAGTAAAGGAACCTCCCACCCAGAATGAGTTCCCCTCCTACCACCCCCAGGAACAGTGAAGCGATAATAACCTAGTAAATGAACTGCACATGGGTTGATGTCAGAGTGAGTGGCACATAAGAACAGCCGTTCTGGGTCAGACCAAAGGTCCATCTAGCCCAGTATCTGTCTACCGACAGTGGCGTAGGAAGGACTCACTCCCACAGGATTGTGTAAGGATAAGGTCTTTGTCTGCAACCATATTGTAAGACCTAAAGTCTAAGGCCTTTGTCTGCAGCCAGATTAAAAGAGCAGCAGCCATTAGCTGAGAAGCAGGAAGTCACATCCTTAGATTCCATCTAAATTACATAAAAACAATGTAAGATCAGGGTGTTAAGAAGGAGACCTTGTCCTAATAGCACCACTCTCACCAGATAAAGAAACGGATCTTAAGATGGTTAAAGAAAACGTAGTCTGATGGCATCCTGTCTGGCAAGAAATCACTTAATAGTTGTGTTTGTGAAATCCTCATTTCTTTATTGTTTTGTCATTATGGTCCCCACTTCCCTATTGTTTATCTGTATGGTCTCTGTCTGGTTCTATAATTGTTTCTCTCTGTTACATCATTAATTTTGCTAGGTGTAAATTAATGAAGGTGGTAGGGTAGGATTGGTTAAAGAATTTGTTTTGCTAAGTTAGAATTGGTTAGTAAAATCTTAGTATACTGATTGGTCGAGGTACAGCTAAAAAGGACACAAATTTCGCTACATAAACTGGGGTCCACAAGGAAGTTCTTTGGGTACCAATTCCAAGACACAGCCCCAAAGATCAGAGCTGTATGACCTCAATACTTTGCCAATGACGCCGTGCAGAAACTTGAATCTCCCAGATGGACCTGATCCTGACTGGCCATCTTTCACTGGTAAAATATCCCTTAAACCCACAAAAGATTAAGCCCTGAGTCCATAGGGAAAGGGTGTTTGCCCGGAGCCCATGGAGGAGTAGCATCCGAAGCCCACTGAGGGGTGAAGTTAGGTGCTTTTCACCTGGAGCCCTAGGAACTGGGTAAAGGTGGGTGCCCTGGAGTGTGTGAGTAACAGAGAATTTTGTGCGGGTAATGGGTGGAAGAGGGTGGGATATTTCCCAGGGAATGCCTTGCTGCTAAATGATGAATTAGCACTCAGCTGAGCCCTCGAGGGTTAACACATTGTTGTTTAATGTAGCCTCACACTCTACAAGGCAGCACGAATGGAGGGAGGAGACACAGCATGGCAGAGAGAAACAGAGACCCACACCGTGTGTGTGTGTGGGAGAGAGAGGGAGAGAGAGACATACACCGTTTGTGTGTGTGAGAGAGAAATGCATTGCCCCTTTAAGTACGCTGACCCCACTCTAAGTACATTGCCTTTTTAAGTAGATCAGCAAGTTGAGAAAGCAGCTGCTGCCAGCAAGCTCCCTCTGTCCTGAGCCCTGTTGTGTCCCCCTCCTGCTCTGTGGAGATGGGGTAAAGTAGCGGGGGGGAGGAGCAGGGGGAGGGGGAGACCCTGACATTAGCTCCCCTCTCTCCCCTGCTGCACAAGGAGCAGGAGGCTCTGGGGAGCAGCTCCAAGGGAGAGCAGGAGCAGCACACAGCAGTGTGGGGAGGGACACCTGAACTGCCAGCAATTGATAGTCTGCTGGGCAGCTACCGTACACGGAACTCAGGGGAGTTGATGGGGGGCTGCCAGTCCACCCTGGTTCCAAGCCCCCACCAGCTAGCTCCAATGGGCTGCTTTTCCTGCAAGCAGTGGACAAAGCAGGCGGCTGCCAAATGACATTATAAGAGAGCATTGTACAACTTTAAACGAGCATGTTCCCTAATAGATCAACATCGTAACAACAAAAGAAACAACGTTAACCGGGACAAGGTTAAGTGAGGAGTTACTGTAATTTCATTTGGTCAACCCCAGTTTTTGTGTTATGAGACTTCCTTATCTACTTTCTCCACACCAGTCATGATTTTATAGACCTCAATCATATCCACTCTTAGTTGTCTCTTTTCCAAACCAAAAAGTCCCAGTCTTGTTAATCTCTCCTCATATGGAAGCCGTTCCAGATCCTGATAATTTTTGATGCCCTTTTCTGAACTTGTTCCAATTCCAGTATATCTTTTTTGAGATGGGGCAACCACATCTGTATGCAATATTCAAGATGGATTTATATAGAGGCAATATGATACTTTGTCTTATTCTCTATCCCTTTCTTAATGATTCCCAACATTTTGTTTGCTTTTTTGACTGACACTGGACATTGAGTGGATGTTTATAGAGAATCATCCACAATGACTCCAAGATCTTTTTCTTGAGTGGTAACAGCTAATTCAGACCCCATCATTTTGTATGTGTAGTTGGGATTATCTTTTCCAATGTGCCTTTCATTGCATTTATCAACAGTGAATTTCATCTGCCATTTTGTTGCCCATTCACTGAGATTTGAGAAATCTTTTGGTAGCTCTTCACAGTCTGCCTGGGACTTAACTATCTTGAGTAGTTGTGTATCATCTGCAAATTTTGCCACCTCACTGTTTACCCCTTTTTCAAGAAGATTTATTAGTATTTTGAATAGGACTGGGCCCAGTACAGACCCCTGGGGGACACCACTGTTTACCTCTCTCCATTCTGAAAACTGACCATTTATTCCTACCCATTGTTTCCTATCTTTTAACCAGTTACCAATCCATGAGAGCACCTTCCCTCTTATCCCATGACTGCTTATTTTGCTTAAGAGCCTTTGGTGAGGTACCTTGTCAGAAGCTTTCTGAAAATCTAAATAGACTATATCCATTGGATCCCCCTTGTCCACATGCTTGTTGACCCCTCAAAGAATTCTAGTAGATTGGTGAGGCATGATTTCCCTTTACAATAACCATGTTGACTATTCCCCAACAAATTATGTTCATCTATGTGTCTGACAGTTTTGTTCTTTATTATAATTTCAACCAATTTGCCCGGTACTAAAGTCAGGCTTACCGGCCTGAAATTGCCAGGGTCACCTCTGGAGCCCTTTCTAAAAATTGGTGACACATCGGCTATCCTCCAGTCATTTGGTACAGAAGCTGATTTAAATGATGGGTTACAGATTACAGTTAGTAGTCCTGCAATTTCACATCTGAGTTTCTTCAGAACTCTTGGGTGAATACCATCTGGTCCTGGTGACTTATTACTGTTTAATAGGGCTGTCAAGCGATTAACAAAATTAATTGTGATTAATTGCACTGTTAATAATAGAATACCATTTATTTAAATATTTTGGGATGTTTTCTACATTTTCAAATATATTGATTTCAATTACAACACAGAATAAAAAGTGTACAGTGCTCACTTTATTTTTGATTACAAGTATTTGCACTGTAAAAAATCAGAAGAAATAATATTTTTTTCAGTTCACCTAATACAAGTATTGTAGTACAACCACAGAACAAAACCACTAACCCAGGAACCCAGCCTTGCAACAAAGCCC
This sequence comes from Chelonoidis abingdonii, assembly GCF_003597395.2. Lineage (NCBI taxonomy): Eukaryota > Metazoa > Chordata > Testudines > Testudinidae > Chelonoidis > Chelonoidis abingdonii. The sequence goes on along the minus strand of NC_133780.1, from coordinate 3,912,317 downwards.
AATGCCAAGTCTGTCCACATATCTATTCCAGTGACATCATCACAGGACCTAATCACATCAGCCATACCATCAGGGGCTCACTCAGCTGCACATCTACCAATGTGATATATGCCATCATGTGCCAGCAATGCCCCCTGCCATGTACATTGGCCAAACCGGACAGTCTCTGCACAAAAGAATAAATGGACACAAATCTGACGTCAGGAATCATATTAAAAAACCAGTAGAAACAACTTCTGTGGCCATTCAGTAACAGATTTAAAGGTGGCAATTTTGCAACAGAAAAAGCTTCAAAACAGACTCCACGAGGAACTGCTGAACTTGAATTAATATGCAAACTAGATACTATCAATTTAGGCTTAAATAGAGACTGAGAATGCTGAGCCATTACACACATTGATCTATTTCCCCATGTTAAGTATCCTCACACCTTTCTGTCAAACTGTTCTTAAATGGCTATCTTTGATTATACTACAAGTTTTTTTTTCTCCTGCTTACAATAGCTCATCTTAATTAATTAGTCTTCTTAGAGTTGATAGGGCAACTCCACTTTTCATGTTCTCTGTATGTGTGTGTGTGTATAATATATATCTCTCCTTACTATGTGTTCCATTTTATGCATCCAATGAAGTGGGCTGTAGCCCACGAAAGCTTATGCTCAAATACATTGGTAGTCTCTAAGGTGCCACAATACTCCTGTTCTTTTACTTGAAAGTTGAAACATACAAATGAGAATTATGTACAAAAAGACTTTTATTCAAAAATAAACAATGTAAAATTTTAGAGCCTGCAAGTCCACTCAGTCCTACTTCGTGTTCAACCAACCGCTCAAACATGTTGTTACATTTGCAGGAGATAATGCTCCTCTTCTTGTTTACAATGTTACCTGAAAGTCAGAACAGGCATTCTCATGGCACTGTTGTAGCCGGCATCCAAGATATTTACGTGCCAGTTGTGCTAAATATTCATATGTCCCTTCATGCTTCAACCACCTTCCAGAGACATGCGTCCATGCTGATGACAGGTTCTGCTTGATAACAATCCAAAGCAGTGTGGACCAATGCATGTTTATTTTCATCATCTAAGTCAGGATGCCACCAGCAGAAGGTTGATTTCTTTTTTGGTGCTTGGGTTCTGCAGTTTCTGCATCAGAGTGTTGTTCTTTTAAGACTTCTGAAGCATGCTCCACACCTTGTCCCTCTCAATTTTGGAAGGCACTTCAGATTCTTAAAATTTGGGTCAAGTGCTGTAGCTGTCTTTAAAAATCTCACATTGGTACTTTCTTTGCATTTTGTGAAATCTGCAGTGAAATTTCTTAAAATGAACAATATCCTGGTCATCATCCAAGACTGATATTACATGAAATATGTGCAGAATGTGAGTAATACTGGAGCAGGAAACATACAATTCTCCCCAAGGAGTTCAGTCACAAATTTAATTAACACATTTTTTAACAAGCATCATCAGCCTGAAGCATGTCCTCTGGCATTGGTGCCAAAGCATGAAAAAGCATTTGAATGTTTAGCATATCTGGCACATAAATACCTTGCAATGCCTGCTACAAAAGTGCCATGCAAATGGCCTGTTTTCACTTTCTGGTGACGTAAATAAGAAGAGGGCAGCATTATCTCCCATAAATGTAAACAAACTTGTTTGTCTGAGCGATTGGCTGAATAAAAAGTAGGACTGAGTGGACTTATAGGCTCTGAAGTTTTATATTGTTTTGTTTTTGAGTGCAGTTATGTAACAAACAAAATCTACATTTGTAAATTGCACTTTCTTGACAAAGAGATTGCATTTCAGTATTTGTATGAGGTGAACTGAAAAATACTACTTTTGTTTACCATTTTTACAGTGCAAAGATTTGTAATAAAAATAATATACACTTTGATTTCAATTACAACACAGAATACAAGATATATGAAAATGTAGAAAAACATCCAAAATATTTAATACATTTCAATTGGTATTCTATTGTTTAACAGTGTGATTAAAACTGCAGTTAATCACGATTCATTTTTAAAATCCCGATTAATTTTTTGTAGTTAATCGCGTGAGTTAACTGTGATTAATCAACAACCCTACTGTTTACCAATTTATTCCAAAACCTCCTCTAATGACACCTCAGTCTGGGACAGTTCCTCAGATTTGTCACCTAAAAAGAATGGCTCAGGTTTAGGAATCTCCCTCACATCCTCAGCCGTGAAGACTGATGCAAAGAATTCATTTAGTTTCTCCACAATGGCCCTATCGTCCTTGAGTGCTCCTTTAGCACCTTGATCGTCCAGTGATCCCGTTGGCCCTTTAGCAGGCTTCCTGCTTATGATGTACTTAATTTTTTTGCTATTACTTTGAGTCTTTGGTTAGCTGTTCTTCAAATTCCTTTTTGGTCTTCCTAATGATATTTGTACACTTCATTTGCTGGAGTTTATGCTCCTTTCTATTTTCCTTGCTAGGATTTAACTTCCAGTTTTTAAAGGATGCCTTTTGCCTCTGTGACCGGGTCCCAGTGGAGAGCCAGCTGTGGTCACTCAATTAGGGTGAGCTGCAAAGAATGGGGCAGCCAAACCCCCCAAAGCTGGTGGATATTCCAATACTTGCAGTCACCAAGCCAGCATAAAACGGCTTCTTTATTACCTTCCTCAGAAATCCAAATAACACAGTTCACTTAAAGCGATCCAGCCTCAGGCCTCCATCCAGGTACCCACGTCAAATATGTTGAAAATTTCTGTAAATCTTATTTCATCATATAAAAGAAGAGGTTCTACCAATCCCAAAGGATTGGACACATTACCTCCCAGGTTAATGAATGTTTCAGATCTTACCCAAATAAATGCTACAGCCATTTCTTGTTAACTAAAATTAAAATTTATTAAAAAACAAGAGAGAGAAAGTATGGTTAAAATATCAATATATACACAGACATGAGTTCAATTCATTGAGGTTCAGATTCACAGCAGAGATAGTGAGCTTTGCGGTAGCAAAGAGTTCCTTTAGAATTCAGTTCATAGGCCAATGTCCGAATCTCATATTCAGGGTGTATCAGCATAACTGGGACCTCAGTCTTGCCACTCAAACTTCCCCTGATGGAGTCTAAGCAGATCTGAGGTGACAGAATTAGGACCTAAGGATCTTTTATACAATTTCATGTCTTTGACAAGTTGGGATTTCCTTGGTGAACAAAAGGTAATTAGGATGACTTTGAAGGAGGTCCATCACCGGTGCTTAGCAATACGAATTAACATAAGGCCATTTGCTTGTTCCTCCACCATTCACAGTACATTTCAAAGAGAGATGAATACCAAGATAGCCCATATTTACAATTCATTTAAATGATATCACGATACAACATAGACAGGGACTGTTGATTACATTGTCCACCCTATGCATAGATATGTAAATACACAAAAACACAAACATTATCTCCCCACGTCTTTTGTGGGTTATTTATTTTGCAGGATGTTTAACCCCTTCAAGCCATGTGTCACACCCCCAACATGAGGATGCTGTGGAAGGGCAAAATTAGATCTCCTGGATACATCTCAAGGATCTCCCAACATCAATATGAGCCGTGTTTACATTGAATTCTTTTTAAGGTGAAATTATTGAGGCCTGCTTTGGTCCCAGCCAAAAACTTAGTCGTACTTTGTGAAACACTTTAGTGATTCCAGGGTTTGGTCTATGTGTTGACTTAACATAGCCATTAATGTTCTTTGAAGAGCACTTACTCCCGCAGTCACCAGTTTCTGCTTGTTTTTAAGTGGACTTGGCTTGTAATTTCTTTGAGTTGCTTCTTTGGGGGCTTTTCTGGCTCTTTAAGGGGCTTGTTGCTGCTTGTTTTGGGCTTCCTGCTTGAAGTGGCTTATTGATTGTTGCTTGTTTTGGGCTGCTGCTTTTTTTTTGAATTTCCCTTCGGAGAGCATGATTGGCTCCTGGTTGCACAATCCCTCTAACCAAAAGAAAGGATCTGGAGGAGACTGACAATCCCCAGGGCCAATGGGGAGAGGCCAATGCTCCAGGCCAGCCCGATTGACAGGGTACTACAGGCCAATGAGGGAAGAGATTCAGGGAACCGAGAGCCCAGGCGTGGGAGAACCGACTCTTACTCCATGCACTTTGGACGATCACCCTCTCAGCACCAAGCTGCCATGTACCCACTCTCTGCTCCATGCCCACCTTTAACATGCACGTCTTCCTTCAAACTCCGATCTTCCCACCATTCCTCCGACTTCCCTCCCAACACATGCTTCAAACAACTTAGGGCACTAACCAGACACTGCCCCTTACTTTGCAGTTCAGGTGTGTGGCTTTCTATTGCCTTCTTTCCATCTCCCTGCATTTGCATGGTGCCTACTTACTGTAAACTCTCTGGGGGCCTTTCTAAAGAGCCTGGCATGTGGCTGCTGTACTGACAACTTTCATTTGCTTTAGCCTCGGGGGGGGGTGGGGGGGCTGCCCATGGTCAGAGGAAGGCTCAGAGTTCCCTTTCTGCTGCACTACGGGTGGTTTCGTCCTTTGAGAACCATTTGTTTCAAAGGAACCTAATCTGTGGGAAGCTCTGATTAGTGCCTTTGGCAGGTTCTAAATACAGCTAGAAGGGGCCAGTTTACTTCTCCCCCTGCCCCACCTTTTACATTAACAGCACTGCACTTTACCTGCAGGCCATGTGTTTACTTAGCGCTCCTGGGGGGTGGGGGGGGGAGCAGAGAGAGGAGCCAGCCCTTGGTTGGGAGCCTGGGGGGAGGGGCTGGAGAGTTAGGAAACTGAGTGGGAGGGGCAGAGCGGAGCCGAGACGAGGCAACGGGAAAGGGGAAGTGGAACCAGGAGCTCAGAGTGGCCAACCAGGGGGATGGGGGAGGGAAAGCTCAAGTTTTGGGGTGGTGTAGTGGGGTGGGCTGTGGCAAGCCAGGGAGCCTGCGCAGCCCAGGAGCCAATTAGAAAAGGGCTTATGGGGAGCCAATCAGGGCCCAGATTGTAGACACCCAATCAGGGCCGGGCTTAGAGGTATATAAAGGCTGCCCAGAGCAGGAGCAGTCAGTCTGTCCCAGGCCTTTGAAGGGAGAAGGTCAGTCTCCAAGGGGGAGACTAGCACAGTGGACAGCGCAGTGCTGGGCAGGCTCAGGGAGGCCAGAAGGCACTAGCCTTAGCCGCCAGGCTGCAGGCCCTGAGGGGAAGGGCCTAGCGGGTGCAAGGAGCCGTAGAGGAGGCGGCCCAGGGAATCAGACGGAGGAGGACAGCGAGGCTGATGCCAGAGGGTCCCTGGGCCGGGACTCAGAGTAGAGGGTGGGCCTGGGTCCCCCCCCCCTTTCCTCCTTGCAATACATCCAACCACTGGCTGTAGGGAGCGGCTATTATAGACCATGCCAGATCCCTGCCAAGAGGGATTACACTTTGAGGGCAAGTGGTTACACCTGAAGGCTGGAGTGGGACTGCTGATTATCGATCCCCAGAAAGGGGGTGCAGATAGACTAAGCGGCACTACCGGAGGGCAGTAGCCTCGAAGAGGATGCCGCCGAGCAGGAAGCAATGCGGGTCCAGAGACACCAACAGAGGGCAGAACAACGGACGGGACACCACCAGGAGGGGGCGCTCCACTGGAAAGAGCTAATTCCCAGAGTTACCAGCAGGAGGCGCTGGGTGGTGAGTCCTAACCCATTTACAGGTGGCTTGGGCTTGTTTTTGAAAGGCAGGGTCGCATATTTATCTTGTGAGACTTGGCAACTTTATGTATATTTCAGTCCAGCAGCAAGCACACCACAACAAACACAAACACACACATCAGACAACAAAGGGATGCAGCAGATTTTCCAAGTTTAAATCAAGACTGCATGCTTAAATCACTGAGTGAAATTCTCAGGTCTGTGCTATGCATGAGGTCAAATAAGACTATCACAATGGCGCCTAGTGCTTTAATGCCCTTTGATATCCACTGAGAGAAGCTGCCCACGGGGTTGGAGGCTTCTTTGAGACTTGAAAATGGAGGAGTCCCACTGCCAGTATGGTGGAAGCAATCGCCCAGGGGCCTAATTCTGAGGCGTGTTGCTAGGTCCTTGCTGGGGACTGTGGTGCCCATACTGAAGAAAGCTGTATGTGCTCAGTGTGGATTCTGTGGGAATCTAGTGAGAGACAGTACAGACCATTTCCCCTTTTACACTGAAGTCCCCAAATGGAGCCTGTAAAAATTCAGATTTCTGCTGCTGCCCCATTCTGTGGCCTGCACTCTCCTTTTCACTCCTTTCCTGCTGACTCCATTGGTTAGTCTGTGGGATGAGCTCATGGGCAATACCGAGCCCACAGTTACACTGGCAGCAGGGCTTGTCTGCAGGACAGCTGGAGCTCTGCAAGGTACCTGCAACGCTAGCTCCGCTCCCAGGCCCCACAGCCAGCAGCACAGCCCACTAGCCATATCGGAGCCTTGTGCGTTATTGCCTTTCCAGACAGCCATCAAGAAAACCTACAGTTGCTAGTATAACGCAACAAGTGTGTGTATTGCATCAGGCATCACCATTCTGCTGCAATGTTGTAAAACTCCATTGCGTCAGCATTATCCGTTCCCCATCGCAGCAGAGGCGCAGAGAGTGGGGAGTGTCTGCAGCAGCAGGATGACCAGAGGAGATCATGATTGTCCATGAAAGGGCAACGAAATGGTTCTCCTGTGGTGCTGCAGCATTTTTATGTCAGCAAACGCTAGCTCACCCTAGGGTGCTCCTAGGTAGCCGCGTCCGTACAGAGCTGTCCCCCGCCCGTGCCACAGAAGAGCCAGGCACTCACACGGCTCTACGAGAGCCAGGCTGACCCCGAGCTGCAACCCAGGCCAGAGGGAGACACCATTTTGGGACAGGTGAGTGCACTAAACTGATCAGCTCCCCAAGCCGGCAACCCACACACAGCCCATGGGCTGTGCCCTCACCCCCTGCACCCCCAGCGCGTGCACACAGCCCCCCTGTTCTGTTGTCTAGTCACTAGAAGCAAAAACAACCAGAAGTTACCCTGGAACCCCACCCACCACAGCTTGTACAAGGGGTGACAAAGCCCCTCCCCCCACAGGGGCCCCCCTGTGTTCCTTGTCTCCCCCAGCTCCCTTCTCCCCACCCCATTTCCCCTGCACCCCAGGATGAGTCTCTAAATCCCTGCCCCGCCCATCTCCCCCCATCCCCTCCCCACAGTATCTCCCTTCCGCGGACCAGTCTATGGGGCTGGGTCTCTCCCCTCTTTTCACTGGCCCCAGAGATCAGACTCTCACCGGCAGCTGTAGTGTTGGAAACTGCTCCCTGTAGGAATGTGCTACCAGGCACAGTTACTGATATGTAAACTGCTATTGTAAAAAACTGCTTTCTGATGTAGCAAATGCCTACAGGTAGCACTTTGTCTCCTGCACTCTTTTGTTGTCCTCTGCACTCATGGCAGGACAAAGTATTATCTAGACCATTGATTCCCAAACTGGGGTTTGTGAACCACTGGGGGTTTGTGAAATGTTACAGGGGGTTCTCAGGAAAAAATTCCCCAATGGCGGACAGAGCTGTCCCTAGGGGCCCCGGGCAGCCTGGGGCCAGCAGCCTGGAGCCTCTAGACTTCCAAGAGCTGAGCAGATCAAAGCGAGCAGAACTATCCCACTGAGGAGATTGAAACTTCAAGACTCCTTATAAGAAATGGAAAGGGAGGTGGCTTTTTCTGTTAAAATTAAATAGGCAGCTAGTATTATGTTTAAAATTGTTATGAAGAACAAGTTTAAGCTTTGTTGTAACATGTGTTGTTTGCCTGGACTGCTCAAGCCCTGAATGCTTGTGTAGGAGGAGCTCTCTGAGTTGGCGTCTTAAAAACATGCATTTTCAAATCTAATATTCCTTGATGAAACATAGGAGTCTTGTCATAGAACAGGCTTATTCAAAGTGATACAAGCTATGAAAGTGAGATCTTGGAAGAGTGTTGCTGTTTTCATAATGTAATGATAAATATTTATTAATAATAAATCATGTGTAATAAGCATGTCATAATTTTTTTCCAAGATCACTGTTTTTTATAATTTATGTTCAGGTAAAGGAGAAAATCCCTGGAAATATTCACTTTTACAAAGGGGTTTGCGAGACTTGACATTTTAGTGAAAGGGGTTCACTAAACCCCTTTGTAGAGGGGTTGTTAAAGTTTGGGAACCACTGATCTAGACCATTCTTGACATGTGTTTGTCCAACCTGCTTCTAAAAATCTCCACCGATGGAGATTCCACAACTTCCCTAGGCAATTTATTCCAGTGCTTAACCACCCTGACAGTTAGGAAGTTTTTCCTAATGTGCAACCTAAACCTCCCTTACTGCAATTTAAACCAATTGGTTTTTGCCCTATCCTCAGAGGTTAAGGAGAACGATTCTTCCCCCTCCTCCTTGTAACAACCTTTTATGTACTTGAAAATGTCATGTTTCAGTCTTCCCCATAGGTCATGTTTTCTAGACCTTTAATCATTTTTGTTGCTCTTCTCTGGAGTTTCTCCAACTTGTCCAAATCCTTCCTGAAATGTGGCACCCAGAACTGGACACAATACTCCAGTTGAGGCTTAATCAGCGTGGAGTAGAGTGGGAGAATTACGTATTGTGTCTTATAACATTCTTGCTAATACGTCCGAGAAGGATGTTTCCTTTTTTTGCAACCGTGTTACACTGTTGAGTTATATTTAGCTTGTGATCCACTATGACGCCCAGATCCCTTTTCGCAATATTCCTTCCTAGGCAGTGGTTTTCCATTTTGTATGTATGTAACTGATTGTTCCTTCCTAAGTGGAGTACTTTGCATTTGTCTGTATTTAATTTCATCCTATTTTCCTCAGACCATTTGACCAGTTTGTCCAGATCATTTTGAATTTTAACCCTATCTTCCAACCCCAGTTTGGTATCATCCACAAACTTTGAGTATACTCTCTATGCTATTATCTAAATCATTGATGAAGATATTGAACAGAAACATCCAGAACTGATCCCTGCAGGACCCCACTCATTGTGCCCTTCCTGCATGACTGTGAACCACTGAGAACTACTCTCTGGGAGCAGTTTTCCAACCAGTTTTGAACCCACCTTATTGTAGCTCCATCTAGGGTTGCATTTCCCTAGTTTGTTTGTTAGAAGGTCCATGAAACACAGTATAAAAAACTTTACAAAATTCAGAATACCACATTTACCACTTCCCTCCTCCAAAAGGCTTGTCACCCTGTCAAAGAAAGCTATCAGGTTGGATTGACATGCTTTGCTCTTGACAAATCCATGCTACTACTAATCACCTTATTTTCTTCTAGATGTTTGCGAACTGATTAATTATTGTCTCTATCTTTCTGGGTACACAAGTTAAGCTGACTGGTCTGTAATTCCCCACGTTGTCCTTATTTCCCTTTTTTATAGACTGGCACTATATTTGCCCTTTTTCCAGTCTCCTGGAATCTCTCCTGGCTTCCGTGACTCTTCAAAGATAATTGTTAATGGCTCAGACATCTCCTCAGTCAGATCCTTGGGTATTCTCCCCGCCACTGCCATGTGCTGCTCCTGCCCTATGCCTTGGAGCTGCTCTTGGGAGCCTTCTGCTTACTGTGGGGGTGGAGGGAAAGGGGTGCAAATGTCAAGGTGTCCCCTTCTCCCCGCTCCTGTCCCCTGCACCTGTACTCCATCTCCACAGAGCAGGGGGGGACAAGACAGGGTTCAGGATGGAGGCAGCTTGCTGTCAGCAGTTGCTGTCTCAACTTGGTGATCTACTTAAAAAGGCGGTGTGCTTAGAGTGGCCTCAGCATTCTTAAAGGGGCAACGCACATCTCTCTCACACACGGGTGTATCTCTCTCACACACACATACACAGCGTGTCTCTCTCTGCCATGCTGTGTCTCCTCCCTCCATTCGTGCTGCCTTGTAGAGTGTGAGGCTACATTAACAATGTGTTAACCCTTGAGGACTCAGTCAAATCCTAGTTCATCATTTAGCAGTAAGGCATCCCTGGGAAATATCCCACCCTCTGACTCCACCACCTCAACCAACCTTCACAATATCATTACTGTGCACAGTATTAAATTGTTTGTTTAAAATGTATACCAGTGGTTCTCAAAACTTTGTACTGGTGACCCCTTTCACAAAGCAAGCCTCTGAGTGCAACCCCCCCTCATAAATTAAAAACACCATTATAAATCCTGGATGCAAAGCGGGACTTGGGGTTGTGACTGACAGCTCACAACCCCCCCATGTAATAACCTCACAACACCCCCCGAGGGGTCCTGACCCCAGTTTGAGAACCCCTGACGTATACTGTGTATATGTGTGTATACAGTACATAGTGGAGGGATGGGGAAGACAGTACCATGGGTAGCAGGAAACCAGGCCAGAGACCTGCAAACTCCACAGGACAGCGACCCAGAAATGAGCTGGGAAGGCCATATAATGGCAGGAAATTGGAGGGAAGGGGAACTGCTGACAAAGGACAGAAACTCTCTGAACTGGAGACAAGAGGATGATGAGCCGTGGGAGGTATGTTGGGGAAGTAGCTGTATAAAGGCAGGGAACCCTCATTGTGACATCCTCCCCTGTGCCAAGAGTTGGTAAGTGGCTGTTTTAGCTAAGCCCCCCAGATACAAGGAGCGGGAAAGCAGACCTGGGTGGGGGGAAAGAGACCCAGTCCCGGAGTGGTCCCAAGGAGGGGGGGAGAGGGAGGGAGAAAGGCGTGGCCCTAGAGGGAGGGGTGGCCTGTGGGGGGGAGAGGGAGAAGGGAAGCCCCCAGGGCACAGAGAGGGGGAGAGGGGTGGTGGGAAGGAGGAAAGGGCAGAGGGGCAGCTTTGGGGAGGGATGGAGGGAGGAGAGGAGTGGCTCTGGGGATGGGGGAGAAGGGATGGCCCTGGGGGGAAGAAGGGAGGGGGAGAGGGGTCATGCTGGGGAGAAGAAAAGGGCAGTCTCAGGGAAGGGGTGACCCTGGGGGCGGCCCCAGAGGGGGAGAAGAACAGCCCTGAGGGGAGAGGGGTGGGCCCAGAGGGGAGGGAGGGGGAGAGAGGGAGCCATGATGGGAGTGGAGGAGAGGGGTGGCTCTGTGGGGAGGGGTGGCCTCGGGGAAGGAAAGAAGGGAAGGAGTGAGGGGGAGAGGGGCAGTCCAGGAGGAGAGGAAAAGGGAGAGGGGTGGCCCAGGGAGGGAGCGAGGAGGAGAGGGGCCATTCAGGGGAGAGGGAAGGGGGGAAGAGGGGTGGCCCAGAGTAAGGAGGGAGGGGGAGAGAGGCTCACTCAGAACACCTTGAGATCTATGGATGACTGGCTGTGTATAAGTGCAAAGAATGGATAATCCATTAGTGTTCACAATGTTTTGGAACTGCTGGAGTCACTTAAAACATAATTCTGCTCTTGATTAAGGAGGAACATGTGCTGTGTAATGCTGACACCTAGTGGAGGCTCTTAGCATTGCTACAAACAAGTTACGTACAGGAACTCCTCCCTTAAATACCAGAGGGGTAGCCGTGTTAGTCTGGATCTGTAAAAGCAGCAGAGAATCCTGTGGCACCTTATAGACTAACAGACGTTTTGGAGCGTGAGCTTTCGTGGTCAATCAGGGGAGGATGGGCCCTGTTCTAGCAGTAGAGGTGTGAAAACCAAGGGGAGGAGAAATGGTTCTGTAATTGGCAAGCCATTCACAGTCTTTTGTTTAGTACCAGAGCTGATGGTGTCAAATTTGCAAATGAACTGAAGCTCAGCAGTTTCTCTTTGAAGTCTGGTCCTGAAGTTTTTTGCTGCAGGATGGCCACCTTAAGGTCTGCTATAGTGTGGCCAGGGAGGTTGAAGTGCTCTCCTACAGGTTTTTGTATATTGCCATTCCTGATATCTGATTTGTGTCCATTTATCCTTTTCCGTAGGACTGTCCAGTTTGGCCGATGTACATAGCAGAGGGGCATTGCTGGCATATGATGGCGTATATGACATTGGTGGACGTGCAGGTGATGATGAACCAGTGATGGTGTGGCTGATCTGGTTAGGTCCTGTGCTGGTGTCGCTGGTGTAGATATGTGGGCAGAGTTGGCATCGAGGTTGTTGCATGGATCCCGGGTTCCTGAGGTATTGTTACTATGGTACTGTGTGCACCCGCATGCTCTAACCCCTCAGACAGAGACCACACTACGTTCTCCACCAAGCATTTCAAAACTACAATACCCGCACGAGGAAATGTAGGAAACAGATCAAGCAGAGCCAGACGTGTACCCAGAGCCTCTACTACAAGACAAACCCAAGAAAGAAACCAACAGGACTCCACTGGCCATCACATACAGCCCCAGCTAAAACCCCTCCAACGCATCATCAGGGATCTACAAACCCATCCTGGACAATGATCCCAAACTTTCACAGGTCTTGGGTGGCAGGCCAATCCTTGCCCACAGACACCCGCCAACCTGAAACGTATTCTCACCAGCAACTGCACACCGTACCATATAGTAACTCACCTCAGGAAACCAATCCATGCAACAAACCTCGATTGCCAACTCTGCCACATATCTACACCAGCGACACCATCACAGGACCTAACCAGATCAGCCACACCATCACTGGTTCATTCACCTGCACGTCCACCAATGTAATATACGCCATCATATGCCAGCAATGCCCCTCTGCTATGTACATCGGCCAAACTGGACAGTCACTACGGAAAAGGATAAATGGACAAGACTTTTGGTATAATATTTGAAATAAGAAGGAGTTAGGAGGAAACCTTGTTTACTCACAGCCGAGAAAACAAAAAAGACCCTGAGTATACAAATTCCCGCCCCTGACTTTAAACAATCCAGTTCTCTGATTGGTCCTCTGGTCAGGTGTTTGGTTACCCTTTCCAGGTAAAAGAAACTTAACCCTTACCTTACCTATCTATTTATGACACTTGCCAATTACAGAACCAGTTTCTCCTCCCTTGGTTTTCACACCTCTACTGCTAGAACAGGGTCCCATCCTCCCTGATTGAACTAACCTCGTTATCTCTAGCTTGCTTGCTAGCATATATATACCTACCCCTGGAAATTTCCACTATCTGCATGTGACGAAGTGGGTATTCACCCACGAAAGCTCACGCTCCAAAACGTCTGTTAGTCTATAAGGTGCCACAGGATTCTCTGCTGCTTTTCCTCCCTTAAAGTTGTCCGGGTTAAAGTTGTTTCGTTGTTACGTTGCTGATCAATTACGGAACACGCTCATTTAAAGTTGTGCAATGCTCCCTTCTAACATCGTTTGGCAGCTGCCTGCTTTGTCCACTGCTTGCAGGAAAAGAAGCCCGGTGGAGCTAGCTGGTGGGTGGTTGGAACCAGGGTGGACCGGCAGGGGGAGCTGATGGGGAGGCTATCAGCTCCCTGTTACCCTAAGTTCCCTGAAGCAGCTGCCCAGCAGGCTAGCAATTGCAGCTGTCCTTCCCCCCACTGCCACGTGCTGCTCCTGCCCTCTACCTTGGAGCTGCTCCCTGAGACTCCTGCTTGGTGCGTGCAGGGGGAGGAAAAGGGGGGTTAATGTCAGGGTGTCTCTCTCTCCCCTGCTCCTGTCCCCCACTTACCCCATATTCCACAGAGTAGGGGGGACACACGACAGAGGTAGCTTCCAGGCAACAGCAGCTGCAGTCCGGTCTCAGCTCGCTGATCTAATTAACAAGGCAGAGTACTTCTGACCCCACTCTTCATACTTAAAGGGGAAATGCACATCTCTCTCTCTCACACCGTGTGTGTGTGTGTGTGTGTGTCTGTCTCTGTCTGCCCTCCTTCCTTTCCTGCTCCCTTGTAAAGTACAGTGAGAGTTAACACTTGGCTGAGCCCTCAAAGGTTATTTCATCATTTAGCAGTAAGGCATTCCCTGGAAATATCCCTCCCTCTTCCACCCTTTGATTCCCTCAACCAAGTTTCACAATCATCACTGCTGTGTGCCAGTATTAAATTTGTTTAAAATTTACTCCCTCTCCATTTACATTAATCTTTTTGCTTAAAGTTACATTTTCCAGGAACATAACTACAACATTAAGTGAGGAGTTACTGTATTACACCCTAGATATCATTAGTTACCATCCTTATCCTGGTACATCAAACAAACCATCCTCGTTCATTAGCCTGCCATCCCCTTTATCTCTGAGAGGTCGGGGTGTTCCTAGACCATCTCAGGGATGAGTTTACATAGTTACTTGAGAACTCTCATCTCTGCATCATCCTCTCAGGTCAGGAACATGCTAACTTGGTTTGCTGACACTTACTGTGTTACTATTCTGCCAAGGCCTGCTCTGGATTGTGCGTAGCTCCAGCCAGGCTACATTATGACTAAAATAGTGTGTAGGCAGCGTGCTAGGGGTCACTTTCCTGCATAAGCATTAATAAGAGCAGTGGTGAGGTTCCACCTACCAATCCCTGCTTCTCCAAATTATTAGTAATTTGGGGGATAAAATTACTTGATGCTCAACACCTTAAAATAGCCCTTTCATTCAAGGTTGCATCCCAAAGCACCGCAGAACTTCCAATGGATTATTGACTTGATCCTCAGGAGATGGGTCTATCACAGGAGTGGGTGGGTGAGGTTCTGTGGCCTGCAATGGGCAGCAGGTCAGACTAGATGATCATGATGGTCCCTTCTGGCCTTAAAGTCTGAGTTTTGCTTCACAACTTTCCATTATTTCCTTTGCAGGAATGTCCATGGGCCCCAGGAACAGACTCTCACTGAGCACTGACTGATCAGATAAGTATTCTCCAGTCACTCTCCTCTTGCTCAAACAAACTCTAATCCCAGTCTTGGTTCTCTGTTGGTACCATTGATTCTTTAGAGGATCTTTCTGATCTCTCCCCTCAGGTTCAGCTCAGAGACTAGCTCATCATTTGTCCCAGTAAATGACAATCATCTTATCTGACTACTGGGAAGGATTAGACTGCCTATCGTCTGCTGGGATTTCTGATCGCTAGGAAGGGGTCAGGAATCTCAGAAACAGGCATGAATCAGCTAAGTGGCTTCCCTTCTGAATAATCCCAGGGGTTTCAGGCCTGGCTGCTTTGGTGAAGGTTGCAAACCAGTTTACTTTGTAGCTCCCACGTTCTTAGATGCTCCTGAGTTCGTTGATTTCCTAGAGCTGGGAGGGACCAAGGTCTAGATCCTCAAAGGTGTTTAGGTGCCTAACCCAAAATCTGGAGGGGTGTTTTAGTTTAATCGCAGCAATGTGCCTGCTTAGTAGATGGAGAGGGGCCCTCCAGTTGGAAGGAGGTTCTCTGGCTGTGGGCTCCTCTTTCCATGAGTAGCTGAGAGCACAGTGTGAAGCTACAACTGGTTGTACGGTTCAAGTGTTCTCAGCCTAGGAGGGTTGTGAATGGGTGTCAAACAGCTACATTCATACCTCCTTAATTGAGAGTGGGGTCCAAGTTAGATGGCAGGTCTTGAGGGTAAAGAGCCCTGGCAAGGAAAAAGTTGTAGACCTGTCATGGTTATAACTGTGAATCTGTCCAAGTACTGAGACCAGGAGTGAGTGGAATTGATCAGAGCCAGATTAAGGCATAGACATTATTGATCCTGAACAGGGCCCTGGCTCCTACCTGGAGTCATGTAATTACCTCAGACTGGTTTGTTGTTTGTTTGTTTGAAAAGTGTTGAGTCCTTGGGAAGAAACGACTGAAATTCTTGACTATAAGCAACACAGAAACATCTTCCTGAGTCTGCAGAGAGCCTGAAATGGGAGGAGCTGCTCCATGCATCTCAATGGAGTGTTAACCCCCAAACCATCCAGACACTCCAGTAAAGGACTCTGCATTTGATAGGAGGAGAAGAAGAATGCAGTGGGCCCAGTTCCCCTGCTCCCACCCAAGTAAAGACACAAGTCCCGCACCATCTCCTTGCCCCCTTCGCTCCCCTGCATCTTGGGAAGAAGGTGGTCTGCAGACCTTGGAGTGGGAATTGTGGATTTATGTGAATGCTGCAACTAAGGAGAGACGCTGGGAAGGGGACTATGGGTGAGGAAGGGTTTGTGTTGTTTTGTTTGGATTTTCTCTTACCCTGGAGGAGGGAGGACACTTGTTGGCATGGTGACTGTGGAGAGCTACACTGAAGTTTCTATCCAACTGCTGAGAGGAAACTGAGGCATGGCCAGAGGCAAACTGAGGAACTGACCCACTGGATGCCAGGCCAGGTAAGGACCTCTTACAGAACCTATTCTTTGGTAACTTCTGGCTATCTGGAGTTTTTGATGCACAGTTTTATACTGCTTCGGAAGGTGGTGGTGGTGATTTTTGTTACCTAAAGCTATTTGTAGCATGAAGCTCTGATTTCGTATGTGGTTATTCAGGTTTATACGACACCATCCCCATGGTATCTGAGTGCTGTCCAGTGCTCCAGTGGTGTGATTAGCATCAGTCATGGTTCTGTTTTAGGGTTTTGGATTGCTGCCCATCGCCCACGATATCTGAGTGTCCTCCACTGTAGCCCAGTCTATAGATTATACATATATTTGATTACTTAAGAATCCCCAGTCATCACTTTGAATGTTGACAGGTTCTTGTCCCAAGATCAGGCCCAGCATGCTTCAAATTATTGTACAGTTGGGAACCACGATGTGCACAGTTGCAACGCTCACACTATAGAAACTCTTCTATGCTTACAAAGAGTCATTAATACATTTAGCACAGTCACAAACATCCCAACTCAGTATGGTAGGTAGAAGCACTACAGAGATCCCATATACTCACACCATCCCTCGTAGAACAACCTGAAACGTTAGCCGTCATCTTCCTCAGCACCATCACTTTCCCCCTCATCATAAGTGGTCACCATTCTAGCACCTCCCAAGTACTGCAGCTCCTTCCCCCTAGCTAGTGGGATGCAGCCAGGGCCGCTGCTTCCATTTAGGTGGCCTAGGCAATTGCCTAAGGCGCCAGGATTATTGGGGGGGCGGCATTTGGCCGGCGGGGGGCAGCAGGTGGCTCCGGTGGACCTGCCGCAGTCATGCCTGCGGAGGGTCTGCTGCTCCCGCAGCTCCGGTGGACCTCCTGCAGGCACGGCTGCGGCAGCTCCACCAGAGCTACGGGGCAGCAAAATGGCTGTGCGCCTAGGGTGCTAAAAACACTAGCACCGGTCCTGGATGCAGCTTTTATAATATGATATGCTGACGCCTCTATGTTTGATGCATATTTAGTAGGGTTTTTTCCTCCATTTTCCTTATTTGTATATCCTCACCTTACTAATATTGGAGTATCCTTCTCCTATAGGTTAGTATATCAGCAATTTCAAGTTATTATATATGTCAGTTCCTTACCATGCCCTTATTGTAGCTGAGTCACGTTCCTGTGATCAGCAATTTCCCTTTAAACACTCTATTTTCAGCTCCCCAGTGCTTGGAGTTTTCCATTGGGCTGTTTATCTGTTCATACGTCTCAAGCCTTACGCTAACGCGCTGAAGGATACGGGCCTGTAAGGTCCTTGCGTTCATCATCATGTTCCCACGATACCTCTGGCATTTACAGCGGCAATGAAGCCTCTCCACTCCTATCTGTTTCTGGCAAGTCTTTCAGTGATTCCCCAGCTGTGCCCCAGGTTTTTCAGCTCGTCTTCCACAGCTCTTTGCCATATTGTTTTCAGGCAGCCTCATTTTCGCTTGCCTTCAGGTGTCCATCCTATTGCTACTCTGGTGTTGGAATCAGTTTCTGTCTGACGCACATGGCCAATCCATCGCCTCCTGGCAATGATGGTGCTCATATCCTCTTGGCTGCACTGTGTGAATAGATCTTGGTTTGAAATTGTTCTGGACCAAAAGTTAGAGGATTTTTCTGAGGCAGGTTGTATGGAATGAAGACAGCTCGACCATGTCATACTTTCTCATTCCCTAGCATTCTGCACTATAAAGTAGTGTTGAAAGTACATAGGTCTGATAAATCTTGAGTTTTTGGCTTTGTATTTTGATTTCCAGGCTGTATTTAAGCTCCTAAAGGTGTTCCTGGCTTTACTGATTTTGTTCCGATGTCCTGGCTTGTTCCATCATCCAGACTGATGGTGCTGCTCAGGTACGTGAATGTTACTATGTTGGTGAGAACACAATCCCCTATCCATATTGATGATGAGGGAATATTAAAGGTCATGATATTTCATAGAATCATAGAACTGGAAGGGCACTTGAGAGGTCATCTGGTCCAATCCCCTGTACTCATGGCAGGACCAAGCACAATCTAGACCATCCCTAACAGCTGTTTATTTAACCTGCCCTTAAAAATATCCAATTATGGAGATTCCACAACCTCCCTAGGCATGTTTATTCCAGTGCTTAACCACTCTAACAGTTAGGACATTTTTCCTAATGTCCAGCCTAAACCTCCCTTGCTGCAGTTTAAGCCCATTGCTTCTTATCCTATCAGATTAAGGAGAATAATGTTTCTCCTTCCTCCTTTTAACAACCTTTCAGTTACTTGAAAACTGTTATGTCCCCTCTCAGTCTTCACTTCTCCAGACTAAACAAACCCACCCCTTTCAATCTTCCCTCATAGGCCATGTTTTCTAGACCTTTAATAATTTTTGTTGCTCTTCTCTGGACTTTCTCCAATTTGTCCATATTCTTCCTGAAATGTGGCACCCAGAACTGGACACATACTCCAGTTGAGGCTTAATCAATGTGGAGTAGATGCAGGAAGTTATGCTGTGTCTTGCTTAAACACTCCTGGGTAATTAGATCTCAGATGTGTTGCTTTTTTTTATGAACAGTGTTACACTGATCATATCTTAGGCTTGTGGTTCACAATGACCCCAGATTCCTTTCCCACAGTTCTCCTTTTAGGCTGCCATCAGTTCCCATTTTTGTATGTGTGCAACTGATTGTTCCTTCCTTAAGTGGAGTACTTTGCATTTGTCTTATTGAATTTCACTCCTATTTACTCAGTACCGTTTCTCAGGTTTGTCCAGATCATTTGAATGTTAATTGCCCCTGTCCTTCCTTAAAAGGCCAATTGCAACCCCTCCCCGACTGGGTCTCATCCACAACTTTATAAGTGTACTCTCTATCCTTTTGGGTCTAAATCATGATGAAGATATTTGAACAGAACTTGACCCAGAACTGATTCCCTGCGGAGACCCCATCATATGTCCTTCCAGGCATGACTGTGTTCCCTGTACTACTCCTGGGAGATGATTTCAACCAATTTTTGCACTACCTTATGTAGCTCCAATCCCAGTTGTATTTCTCTGATTTGTTAATGAGAAGGTCATCTGCAGACTGTATCAAAAGCCTTACAATAGTCTAGAATATAACCAAATCTACCCTGCTCTCGTGACACCCAGGATGTGTGTCTACGGTAGCATCTCTCTCTGCTGTGACCTCACGCTAGTTCACCCCCTCCCCTCTTTTGTACATTGTCATACATTCCCAAAAAGAAGGTTGTTTTTGTCTTGGTGTGGAGCACTTTCAGTCTTTACCGGTGGCTTCCTTTCTGCTGTCACCATGACAGTCTACAGGTCATTTGACTCCTGAAGGCATCACACACAGTAAGCAGTTCAATTCTTCCCATGTGCTGTTTCGTAGTATTATTGTTGTTTTTTTATGGTGACAGTGGTTGTTAGCCCAATGCCTACCTTCAACCTGGGAGGACCAGGATTTTCTGTATTTGGTTTGGCCCCTTCCCCACAGACAATCCAGCATGATTGAACCTGCCAGGGAGCAAAAAGCCCCCCCCGCCCACACAGACTTTGGGGATCGTTAGAGCAGGGCAAGCTGTCCCACTGACAAGCACAGACACCAGAGGGCCCCTGGCATACTATGACTATAATGGAAAGCAGTGAATTATAGGCCAGCTAGCCCCAGGGGCGACGCGGTGGGTGTGTGACTTAGGTGGTGACGGCTCCCACTTTCTGTCCTCCCCCCCCCCCATAGTGGCCCCCGCTGACCCCTCCTCTTTTCCCGCACCACTGCCCATGCCTCCCTGGAGCACCAGTCGCCACTACCTAGCCCTATGGCCTACACTATGTAAATAAGAGTGTTTTCCTTTGTCTCAGTTCCACCCCCTAGAAGGAGAACTGCCTGTCTCACTTTACTGTTCTATATTAACACTCTTGGCGGTGGTGTCTAGGCACCTTTCATGTACAATCAATAGCTAAGCTCCTAGTGGTCTTCATGGAGTCTCTGGCATGTCTTCCTTTTATGGGGTAAAAGCTCTGCTTGGAGTAAGGTGTTCAGAGTTTTGGGGCTGATGGGCAGACATGTCAGGGTCTTTTTGAAGTTGGGGGCAGATGGAGGGGTTCATGCTCTGAGTGTCATTGTCGTAATGGGGAAAGGCTTTTCTGAAAAGGAACTTTTGGTCCCCACTGTTACCCAGATGTTTTGTAACAGGGCCAGTTTCTTTGACTGGCTACCAGCATCAATTGTCTGGGCAATAACCTCCCTCAGCTCACCAAGTAAGTAGGTAAACAGAAGACTTAACAAGGAAATATCTTCTAAAACAAACTGGGCTTATTTAGGGAATTTAACAATACTAGGGAATGCAAAGGAAAATAAGAACAGTAAATAATTCAGTGGTTCACCCCAACAGTGAGCCTGAAGCCTGGTCCCCAAACAGCCCTTGGCAATAACCAAAAGTTTGTATTTGCAGGTCCCCAGCAAATCAAGGTCCCAATGGACCCACGGGATGATGACGGACACACAAGCAGTCATCTGGAACTGGACTAGGTGGATCCTGGACCTACCACTGCCTCCAGCGATTGCCAGGGACAAGAGATCAGAAGCACAGGAACAGATGGTAAGTTCACTGAATCTCACATGACAAGTCAGTCAGTCCCAGGCATAAGATGACTGACTTGGATCGGTGATGATGATGCTTTGTGGTGAAGGAAACCTCCTGAAGCTGGCACAAATAGAGTGTTACTGGCTTCCTCACTAATGGACAGCAACTGCTGATGGGCACGCAGCCCTTATAAAAGGTTCTGTGTCGTAAAAGTTCCTCAGATCCTGTCCCTTCTAGAAAGTTCATAGAATAATAGAATTACTGGAAGGAACTTTGAGGTCATCAAGTCCAGTCACCTGCGCTCAGGGCAGGACCAAGTTCCAAGTCCTTTAAATGTGCCATACACACAACAGCATCAACAATATTCATAACACAGTAAATATGAAAATAAACACAAAGGAAACAATCTCTTCACCATCAGAGGGTCTGGCTGTCTCCCATGTAAAAACAATAGTAGCTTTGAAGACGCCTGTGGTCGTCTTGGACTCCATAAGAGCGGCCATACTGGGTTAGACCAAAGGTCCATTTAGCCCAGTATCCTGTCTGCCGACAGTGGCCCGAGCCAGGTGCCCCAGAGGGAATGAACAGCAGGGAATCATCAAGTGATCCATCCCGTTGCTCATTCCCAGCTTCAGGCAAACAGAGGCTATGGACTCCATCCCTGCCCATCCAGGCTAATAGCCACTGATGGACCTGTCCTCCATGAACTTATCTAGTTCTTTTTTGAACTGTTATAATCTTGGTCTTCACAACATCCTCTGGCAAAGAATTCCACAGGTGGACTGTGCCTTGTGGTGAAATATTCCTTTTGTTTTAAACCTGCCTGTTCATTTCATTGGGTGACCCCTAGTTCATAGCATCAGAGGGGTAGCGTGTTAGGCCGGATCTGTAAAAGCAGCAGAGAAGCCTGTGGCACCTTATAGACTAAGGCCACGTCTATACGACGCGCCAGTTCGGCGCGTTAAAATCGAAAGCTCTGGGTTCGATATATCGCGTCTCGTCTAGACGGGGATATATCGAACCCAGAGCGCGCTTACATCGAATCCGGAACTCCACCAAAACAAACGGAGTTCCGGATTCGACATTGCGAGCCGCGCACATCGATTCGGCGCGGTGAAGACGGGTGAGTAACTCGATTTTAGATATTCGATTTCAGCTACGCTATTCCTGTAGCTGAAATTGCGTATCTAAAATCGAATTTCACGCGTCGTGTAGATGGGGCCTAACAGACTTTTGGAGCATGAGCTTTCCTGGGTGAATACCCACTTCCCTAGTTCATAGCCACCCTCTGTGCATTAGCTTTTTAAAATGGTGCTGCACATTGCGGCAAGTTCTCGAAAAACATCTGCTGGGTAACCCCCCAAGATTTTTCTTGAGCCACAACAGCTAATTTACACCCCAGTGTTTTCTGCGTACAGTTGGCATTGTGTTTTCCTCCGTGTCATCTTCCCGCAGGGCGCACTGAGGAGCTGGAGCGGAGAAAGGGGGGTTCTGCACATGCCTCCCCCCCCGCGTGTCAGAGTCTTCCCGGTAGCACATGACAGTGACGTCTGTCCGCGCTAGCCACGGGCTCCCCGCTGCAAGCGCCCATAGGCTGCGGGCTGGGCCGGGTCCCTGTCTCGGGGCTGCGCCCCTGGGTGTTTGCGCCGCGCCAGGGTCCAGCTCCGGCTCCGGCTCCGGCTCTGCCCGGCCTCGGGTCTCAGGTGAGGGTAGCGCGTGTCCCCGAGCCGAGTCCAGGGACGCGGACCCCCCGCGGACCCTCCGGCTCTGGCTGTTGGCGGCTCCCTGGCGCTGGAAGCCGCCGGCTGGGGCTGGAGCGCAGGTGCCTGTTCCCCAGTTGCGGAGCAGCAGGGCCTGGCTGGGGACGGGAGGCGGCGGCGGCTGGCGGCCATTCCCCACCCCAGCACGGCGCCAGGAGCGGAAACGAGCTCTGGGTGGGGAGCCGGGGCTCCCAGCGGCCCCGGATGCGGGAGGGGAACAGCCGCGGGGAGCCCAGCGCCCCTGCACGAAGGGCTCGGGTCCCTTCCCCAGCCCCACACAGTCCCGTCTGACCCCACGCCAGGCCTCTGCAGGTCGGGAGCCTGCTCCAGCCCCTGGCCCCCACTGCGCTGCCATCCGGACTTTTAACAGCCTGGTCGGTGCTGCCTAACGGAGCCTCCAGGGCCCTTTTCCGCCAGGTTCTGCTGGGAAGCTGGGTGCCTGGGAATCTTATGGGATGTAAGAAAAAAGGGTTCGCAAAACGAGTTTTGCATTTAAATCTGATGATCTAAAACCGTGGTTCTCAACCGGGGTCTGGGGGCCACAAGCAGGTTTCAGGGAGCTGCCAGGCAGGGCTGGCATTAAATTTGCTGGGGCCCAGGGCAGAATGCCAAAGCTCCATGCATGGGGGTGAACCCTGAGGCCCCGAGCCTCGCCACTTGGGGCTGAAGCCCAAGCCTGGGAAGCTAAGGCCCCATCTACACGACGCGTGAAATTCGATTTTAGATACGCAATTTCAGCTACGGGAATAGCGTAGCTGAAATCGAATATCTAAAATCGAGTTACTCACCCGTCTTCACCGCGCCGAATCGATGTGCGCGGCTCGCAAAGTCGAATCCGGAACTCCGTTTGTTTTGGTGGAGTTCCGGAATCGATGTAAGCGCGCTCTGGGTTCGATATATCCCCGTCTAGACGAGACGCGATATATTGAACCCAGAGCTTTCGATTTTAACGCGCCGAAATGGCGCGTCGTATAGACGTGGCCTTAGTTTCCTGGGGCCCCTGTGGTGTGGGGCCCCAGGCAGTTGTGTTGCTTGCTACTTTTATATGCAGAAAAACAGGTGTGGCACAGATGGGCCTTGGAGGTTTTTATAGCATGTTCCAGGGGCCTCTGAAAGAAAAAGGTTGAGAACCCCTGACTTAAAGTTATGTATCCTAGTGATGACTAGGTATCGTAGGTAATAATACAGATAAATAAGAAGGCAATAATTTGTAGTTAGTGAATTTAACTCATTGGTTTTAGTCACCATGGGTGGGATCAGCAAAAAGACTTAGATGCCTGAGTCCCATTACGGTCTTTCACAAGGACAAGCTCCAGCTTAGGCCCCACGCGGCCTTCTTACCCAAGGTTGTGTCTCTATTCCACATCATGCAGGATGTCTTCCTGCCTGTCTTCTACCCAAAGCCTCACAATACCTCTCTGGAACAGAAGGTGATTTTAGAAGAGCCCTCGCCGTCTATATAGACCGTATGAGACCATTCAGAAAGTCAATGCAATTGTAAGTGGCTATAGCTGAACGCATGAAATGGAGGCTAGTTTCCTCACAGTGCATTTCCTCCAGGATTTCAGCTTGTATCCTTGCTTGTTGTGATCGGAGTAAAAGTGCGTGGGTTACACAACCACTCAAAGAAGAAAAGACAGTTTTTCACCTTCTTGTAACTGTTGTTCTTCGAGATGTTGCTCATATCAATTCCATACACACACCCCTTCCCCAATGTCGGAGCAGTTGGCAAGAAATAACTGAAGGTGTGGGCAGGGTCTTATATAGAGTACCATATTGGCACCACTCCATGGGGCTCCACTGCTGGCCTGACGAGTCATCACTAGGGAAAACCTTCCGGCAGTCATGCATGCACCTAATTGGCATTGAGCAACCACTGGAAGAAGAAGTTCTGGTGGCATCTCCTTCTTTGGCTTTTGTGGTCACTAGCCCGTAGATTGCAGAAAGGGATCTAGGGCTCATTGGGGACCACAAGCTAAATATGAGTCAGCTATTGCAAAAAAACCAAACATCATTCTGGGCTGTTGTCATAGATAGCTAAGGGTTAATGTTTCTTTTACCTGTAAAGGGTTAACAAAGGGAACCAAACACCTGACCAGAGGACCAATCAGGAAACCGGATTTTTCAAGCTTAAGGGAGGGAATTTTTGGGGTGTTTCTTGGTCTTGGGTCTTTGTTGTTCTGTGCTTCTCTCAGCTATGAGAGGGTGTATTTCCCAGTTCTTCTAATCTTCTGTTTCCAGTTGTAAGTACAAAGTTAGCAAAAGTATAGTCTTTTAAATTGTTTGCCTGTATTTGCATCTGTGTATTTCTGGTAGTGGAGTCTTTGTGTGTATTTGGCTATAAGTTACTTTAAATTGTATTGTTTTGGGGTAAGGCTTTTATTCCCTTTTCTATTGTTTATTCATATTTTTCTTTTAAAGTAATTGACCTTGTATTTGTCAACTTGATGCAGAACTATGTTATGTGTTTTTCTTTCTTTATATAAGTTTTGCTTTTTAAGACCTTGTTGATTTTTTTTCTAGTTGACCACCAGGAAATTGGTGGGAAAGGAGACGGGGAGGGGGGAACTGCTCTCTGTGTTTAACTCTCCTAGTGTCCCAGGGAGGAAGAAGCTACGGGGAAGAGAAGAGAACTTTTTCTGTTTCCTTGTCTTTGGTTGTCTCTTTGTGGAAGAGAGGAGACATGCTTCTTGGTATTGTGATGTAAGAGGTGCATCAGTAACTCTCAGGTTAGCGAGAGGAATTCTGGGTGGGGAGAGAGGGTGGGGAATGGTTTATTTTCCTTTTGTGTAAGACTCAGAGCCTCTGAGTCTTGGGGTCCCCCAGGGAAGGTTTTGGAGACCAGAGTGAGCCAAGACACTGGAAATTCTTGGCTGGTGGCAGCGAGATAAGATCTAATGGTAATTAAACTTAGAGGGGTTCGTAGCTGCTCAGGTTATGAACGCTAAGGTTCAAATCTGAGTAGGAAGCTATGATATGAGTGGCAGCGAAGTGGGAAGATAAGAATCCAAAGCCAGTAAGATTATTAATTTGCTCTCTTGTAGCTGGTTTATAAGCAGAGGGAAGGGTTTTATTTTTTTTTAAACTGCAACCAGAGAATTTTTTTTTTTCCTTGCTCACCTGCTAGCTGTGATAGGGGGCTATTAAGGTAGCGCAGTCGTTTGTTAAACAAAGCAGCCTTAATGGTCAGCAAAGCACTCCAGCCAGAACACATTGTAAACAACAGAGGGGTTTCTTTTGCTTTTTAACTGTTCGGGAGCGTAGTAAGTTATAAAGACACGGTTGCTAGTCTGTGCCAGGGGAGACAACAGAGAGCCAGCAGTTCGAAAATAACCAGAGGCACCCCATACAAGAAACAAAAACCATGATACGAAGACCTGAAACAGGAGCTAGCAAGACTGGAGGCAGGGGCACAGATCAGAAACACAGACCACAAGCGAGACATGGAAAACAAACTACAAGAACTAGAAATAAAGAAAAAGAGTAGGAGCTAAGAGAAGAAGGCCCGCCACGGAGAGAGCTGGAAATAAAGATAACAAGCAGCCAAGATGCAGCCCACCAGCCGCGAAATGGAAAAACACATAACATAGTCTCTGCATCAAGTTGAAAATACAGGGTCCAATTACTTAAAGAAAATATGAATAAACATAGAAAAGGGATCAACAGCCTTACCCCAAAACATACAATTTAAAGTACTTATAGCCAATATAACCAAGACTCCACTAGCAGATACACAGAGGCAAATACAGCCAAAACAATTAAAAGACTATACTTTTGCTAACTTTGTACTTAGAACTGGGACAGGAGACTGAAGGACTGGAATAGACTCCTCATAGCTGAGAGAGCACAGAACAGGACAAGACCCAAGACAAGTAACAACCCCAATTCCCTCCTTAAAACTTTGAAAAAATCCGGTTTCCTGATTGGTCCTCTGGTCAGGTGTTTGGTTCCCTTTGTTAACCCTTTACAGGTAAAAGAAACATTAACCCTTAGCTATCTGTTTATGACAGCTATATTAGCAGGAGTGTTGTAAGCAAGACACAAGAGGTAATTTTCCTGTTCTACTTGGCGCTCATTTGGCCTCATCTGGAGTATTGTGTCCAGTTCTGGGTGCCACATTTCAAGAAGGATGTAGACAAATTAGAGAAAGTCCAGTGAAGAGCAACAAAAATGATGTGAGGTCTAGAAAACATGTCCTATGAGGGAAGATTGAAAGAAGTGGGTTTGTTTAGTTTGGAGAAGAGAAGGCTGAGATGTGACATGATAACAGTTTTCAAGTACCTGAAAGGTTGTTACAACAAGGAAGGAGAAACATTATTCTCCTTAACCTCAGATAAGACAAGAAGCAATGGGCTCAAACGGCAGCACGAGAGGTTTATGTTGGACATTAGGAAAAACTTCCTGTCAGGGTGGTTAAGCACTGGAATAAATTGCCTAGGAAGGTTGTGGAATCTCCATCATTGGATATTTTTAAGGGCAGGTCAGACAAACAGCTGTCAGGGATGGTCTAGATGGTGTTCGGTCCTGTCATGAGTGCAGGGTGCTGGACTAGATGACCCCTGGAGGTCCCTTTCAGTCCTATGATTCTATGATTCATGTATTAGAGCGTAAGCGTTCGTCAGCTGGAGCCTACTTCATCAGATGAAGTGGGCTCCAGCCTATGAAAGTTTATGCCCAAATAAATTTGTTAGTCTTTGAGGGGCCACAGGACTCCTTGTTTTTTTCCACCTAGCATGCTGGCTCCCTGTTCATTTTTATATGCGCATGTGTGCCTAAATCAGCCTTGTGGATCACAATGGTGTTTCTTGGATTTTCTTGCCACCTGAAAGCTAGGAGCTATGATGCAATGCCTGAGTCCTTTGTGGCTACCACTCCGCATTTGTTAAGACTTTAGAGCAGTGGTTCTCAATGCGCGTACCATTGTGGGCTGCATACAGTGCTATGTGTACGGTGCTGCGGATGTCACATGGGCTGCAGCTGTGTGCTGATTGGGCCGCAGGTTGAGAACCTTCTTATACCTAGTTTTCATTCATAGATTGGACGAGCAAAACAAGCTTTCCTGCTTTTTCAGCTCCTAATCACTTTCTTAACTTTGAATAAACTGAAATGAAGAGAATGGTCTCGCTGTACCTGCACAAGAGGCACTGCTGTCCAAAGCTGCTTTAACAAACTGTCACCGATGCTTAGTTCAGTGGCTTGACTTTCTTCAAGACTTCATCAGCAAACATGTTCTGTTGGAATATTATTCCTTTTAATTGAATGTGAATTATTTTAATGGATTATAGTAAGTTTAGGCCTTGACATAGGTTGTCATAATTAAAAGTTTAATTTTAAGTTGGTTTATTTCAAAAGTATTTAAATAAAACCACCAAATTTTAAACCACTGATTTTTTTATGTAATCTGGGGGTAGGGGAGGCTGAGTCCTATAGAGTCCTGTGTTTGTGCTCCTCCCAAACTCCACTTCCCTGGAGTTGCCAGTGTAGGAGGAGGCACTACACACGGTTCCGTGTTATGCGCACTTGCCTTTTATGTCTGGAGTGTGCACATCCCTGTCTGCACCCCACCCAGCATCACTGCGTCCCTCCTCTGCTGAATTCGGGGGGGAGGGATGAGAGGAAATGGGAAATATTCAGTGAGGGGCTTGATGACCTAGGAAAAGAAACCCACTGACCCTTGTGCTATACTGACTATGTGATTTCAGGTTCTAGATCAGCCGGGAGAGGAGCTGAAGCCATGGAGGATTGTGTAGCTGACTCTGCCACAGCTGTGTAAAGCTGGTTCTTGCTGCTGGTGAGAGGAGTCCAAGTTGATGAGAGTCCAGCACCCGCCACTGCCTCACTGAGAGGAGAGATGAGGGAGAGAGAGGAAGCAGATCCCTCTGAGCAGCCTCTTAATGGCTCCAGAGACTTGAAGAGCAGAGGAGAACCAGGTAACTGGAGTTTCCCTGCCTAGCAACAGGCTGAAGAGAGATGCTGACTTTCAGTGGTGGGTGTAACTGCCCCCGCATCCCACCCCAGTGCAGCAGGGGCTGGATTCCTTCAGTGCATTCTGCTTGTTACTTGCCGCTGCTCTTTAGAACTGCACATCTTCTATCCTCTTTGGCTCACATCTCCCTGGGTCGCTCGTGTCACTGCTCTTTTCTTCTGTTCATTTGAAAAAGTCAGGTCCCCTCTCCCGTGTATGAGCAGCAGGCAGGCTGAGGTGTCACACTCCTAACACATGCAGAGCCCTGCCTCTGTGCATGGCAAGGAACAGGTGTAGCTGCCTGTGGCCACTGCACATTCATTTGTGTTTTGCCAGTGCACTTATTGTGCCCTCAGATGTGGCTCTGGGCACTAGAGAAGAGGCTTTGCAAAGACTGAACACCCACAGGCGTTTTCTGGATTTGCTCTCCCTGCTACAGAGGCTTTCTTCCAAAATTCCTGCCAACCTTTGGTTGTTAATTATGACAATTCTCTGGCTATTATTTTTATCCATGTAAACGGCTAATCTCTTTTTTAACTTTCCTAAATTCTTGTTCTCAATTTCCTGTGGCGGTGAGTTAGAATAATAGATTATTAGAATTGGAAGAGACCTGAGAACGTCATCTGGTCCAATCCCCTGCTCAAAGCAGAACCGACACCAACTAAATCATCCCAGCCAGGGCTCTGTCAAGCCGGGCCTTAAACCTTTAAGGAAGGAGATTCCAGCACCTCCCTAGGGAACCCATTCCAGGGCTTCACCACCCACTTAGTGAAATAGTGTTTCCTAATATCCAACCTTGACAGCCTCACTGCAACTTGAAACCATTGCTCCTTGTTTTGTCGTCTGCCACCACTGAACAGCTGAGCTCCATCGACTTTGGAACCCCCCTTCAGGTAGTTGAAGGTTGCTATCAAATCCCACCTCACTCTTCTCTTCTGCAGACTGACTAAGCCTAGTTCCCTCAGCCTCTTGTCATAAACCATGTGCCCCAGCCCTCTAATCATTTTTGTTGCCCTCCGCTGGAGTCTCTCCAATTTGTCAACATCCTTTCTGTAGTGAGGGGGACCAAAACTGGACTCAATATGCCAGGTGTGGCTTCACCAGTGCCAAATAGAGGGGAATAATTTCTTCCCTCGATCTGCTGGCAGTGCTGCTGTTAATACAGCCCAATATGCCCGTGGCCTTCTTGGCAACAGGGGCGCACTGCTGACTCATATCCAGCTTCTCATCCACTGTAATCCCCAGGTCCTTTTCTGCAGAACTGCTGCTTCGCCATTCAGTCCCCAGCCTGTAGCAGTGCATGGGATTCTTCTGTCCTAAGTGCAGGACTCTGCACTTGTCCTTGTTGAACCTCATCAGATTTCTTTTGGCCCAATCATCCAATTTGTGTAGGTCACTCTGGACCCTATCCCTGCTCTCCAGCATATCTACCTCTTTCCCCAGCTTAGTGTCATCTGCAAACTTGCTGAGGGTGCAATTCATCCCATCATCCACATCATTAATAAATATGTTGGAACAAAAATAGCCCCGGGACTGACCCCTGGGGCACTCTGCTTGATACCAGCTACCAACTAGACATGGAGCCATTGATCACTACCTGTTGAGCCTGACAATCTAGCCAGCTTTCTATCCACTTTATAGTCCATTCATCCAATCCATACATCTTTAACTTGCTGGCAAAAATATAGTGGGGAAACTGTACCAAAAGCTTTGCTGAAGTCAAGATATATCACATCCACCACTTTCCCCATATTCACAAAGCCACTTATTTCATAAGAGAAGGCAATCAGATTGGTCAGGCATGACTTGCCCTTGGTGAATCCATGTTGACTGTTCTTGATCACTTTCCTCTCCTCCAAGTGCTTCAAAATGGATTCCTTGAGGACCTGCTCCATGATTTTGCCAGGGACTAAAGTGAGGCTGACCGTTCTGTAGTTCCCCGGGTTCTCTTTCTTCCCTTTTTAAAAGATGGGCTCCATACTTGCCTTTTTCCAATCATCCGGGACCTCCCCGATCGCCACAGGTTTGCAGAACCATTGGCCATTATCTTTGAAATCACATCAGCCAATTCCCTCAGCACCCTTGGATGCATTAGATCTGGACCCATGGACTTGCACATGTCCAGCTTTTCTAAATTGTCCTTAACCTGTTCCTTCACCACTGGGGGCTGCTCACTTCCTCCCCATACTGTGTTGCCCGGTGCAGGAGTCTGGGAGCTGACCTTGTCTGTGAAGACTGAGGCAAAAAAAGCATTGAGTACTTCAGCTTTTTCCACATTGTCTGTCACTGTGTTGCCTTCCCCATTCACTAAGGGTCCCACACTTTCCCTGAGCTTCTTGTTGCTAACATACTTGTAGAAACCCTTCTGGTTAGTCTTCACATCCCTTGCCAGCTGCAACTCCAATTGTGCTTTGGCCTCCCTGATTACACTCTTGCATGCTCCACAGTCTAATGATGTGTTGGCTGGAAAAATAGTTCCTTTCCCACCTTTTTCATGTCACTGAATGTCCCCTTGTTCTTGTGTTATGAAAAGAGATCACTGGGAAGGAGTGAACTACCCCTTAAGGGACAGGCAGGAGGTTATAGCTGGGACAGCCTGGGGTGTAAGCAAGGCAGCCCTGCTCCCGCATAAGTCTGGGCTGTATAGAGAAGGAGAGGGGAATAGGAGCCAGGCAGGCTGCAGCAGTGGTTGTTTCTCTCAGGCTCTAGGAGACCAACCTAATGAGACTTGGTTTCACAAATTAACTTTGGCATCTCTGACGAAGGGTTGTGAGGTGAGGACCATATGAACTGTTTGTTGTAGTTGATTCTGTCCTGAAGCCTTATTAAAAAGGAGATGCTATTTTCTTAATTAGTGTTGGCGTCTCTTTGCCCTGGGCTGTTAAAGCAAATGTACTGCTGCCCATCAAGGGAAATTGAGAGATGCACCCCCAGTGCCACACTGGGCCACATAGGGGTGTGCAGGGACTGCTCACACCTTTACCAACAAAAGCTTCCAACTACGTTCTGTCCCATCCGTATTGCATAGATGGTTCATCCTGGTCCCTCTCATTCTCCTCCTCTCCATGGCGAACAATCCCAGGCTCGTCAATCTCGTGTCATAGTTTCTCCAGGCCCTTGATTATCTTCCACCCTCCTCCGAATCCCTCTGAATTCTGCAGGGTCCTTTCTGGGGATTAATTGGGCTAATTAACCACATAGTGGTGATTTGGGGTATGATCTCCTTCGCAGTCTGGATGGGAGTTCGAGTTAATATTTGTGTCCAGAACAGGGACAGACCCATTTAAGAAATCAAAATAAATATCTGGTGTGTGTCCAATCACAGCCTGATGGCAAATAATTCTGTTTTCTGTAGCACCAGGAGCATTAACGGGTTTTTATCTTCCAGATAACCCAGCTAACAGCACCTTCAAGAAAGCTGCTGTATCTGAAAGTCGAGGTGTGTTCATTGCCATAGTTGTAGTCTTGGTGGTGATCATCATTGCTTTAGCAGCAGCTTTGGGAGGTAAGTTCCCAACCCCTGATGGTTCAGTCTCTGGGTGTGTGGGGTTTTTATCCTTAGTGGCTCACAGCTCTGTGTGTTCTCCTCATGGCTTTAGCAGTCAGGTCAGACAGGATTCTCTCTAGGTTCTTTTAAGGTGTTCATCACTGAGATCATCATAACATTGATGGATTTCTCCTTACAGCCCCTGTGAGGGAGGGATGTGTCCTTGTCCCCACTCACTGATGGGGGAGCCAGGGCTGGTTCCACAAAGAGTATTAAGGTGCCAAAGTCCCAGTTTCAGACACCTGCTAACCCCCTGCCCAGCTGCCACTGAGCCCTGGGGGCGCCTGAGCTCACCTGGGGACAACACCTCAGTGCTTCATTTTCTGCCTCTGGGCGTGTGCTGCTGCTTGGCTCTCAGCACCCAAGGCCTGTTGTACCTATGGGGCAGGATCTGGCAGGCGCGCGTAGGCTGCCAGCCTCTGTGAAATAGATGGGGGGCAAGACCCTCCCACCTTAACCCTGCCCCAAAGGTAGAGCTCTCACCTGAGATGTGAGACCCCAGTTCCAGTCCCCCCTCTGTCTGAGGGGAGACAGGATCTGAGCAGGGGTCTCCCACCTCCCAAGTGAGAGCCCAGCCACTGAGATGTGGGACAGTCTGATGGGGGGGTGGGGTGTCTCAATATTTCCTGTTGAAGCTGTTCCACTTTGATTGAATAATTAAATATTAATTATGCCAAAGAGTTAGAATCCCTCCATAATCTAGTGCTTAGGGCGCCTGCCTGAGAGGTGGGAACTTCTTGTTCTCCAATCCCTGCTCCTCAGGGAGAGGGGGGACTGAAGCAGGGTCTCACATCGGGGGCGAGAGCCCTGCCAGTTAAAGGTGATCAGGGATGTCGTCATCTCTCCCCCACCCTCTGTCCCCAGCCATTTTCAGGGGATGTAGACACCTGCTGTACTCACTATCGCATGAAGTGATGTAGGTACCTGACTCCAGGGTAGGGGGTCCCCACTGCAGGTTGTTAGCAGGGCTGGGCCCTTCAGTGCAGCCAGGGCTGAGGTGCTGAGCTCTGAAAGGGCACAGGCCTTGTCACTGTCCCCTATTGGCTGGCTTGGGCAGCCCCTGTCTAGCACCCTAGCTCTTGTGGATCCTGTTCTTAGGCGCCGCTCCCTCCTTGTTCATTGCGTTTGGAGCCCGGGCACCCAGCTCAGGCCCTGTGGGTCCCATTGTTGTTCCAATGATTTCCTAGGCTAGTAAAAGTTCAGCGTTGCAAGGCTGGATGTCAAACACTGAAGTCCCTTTGTGGATCCGGGCCGAAGTGATTCGCCCTGGGTTGGGCAGGGAGTCTGGCACGGCTGGGAATTGTTTCTGGATTTCCTGAGTCCCTGTCATCCATGGCTCCGAACATGAGACAATCACTCTTTTCTGGCCTCCAGCCCTCTCTGTTGCTCCATTTTGTACCCAGGGACTCTCCCTTCACCCGCGTTTGCATTGATGGACAGACACGGATCCCCTGTCTGATCTTCACTGAGCAGGGTAACTTGTCGTCAGCTCGGTGATCTGAAGTTACTGGCCTGCCCATCCTGCCTCCCTCCCCCCGGCTGTCCCATAGCCGGACTGACGGGCTGCAGCATCTCTGGGATGAGCTGTATTGCTGTGAGGGGAAGCCACGATCCCTGCACTTGAGAATTTAACCCCATAGGTCAGCAATCTCCAAAGGGAAGGCTCCCCAGAGACAGTGTGTGCAATTACAGGATAGTTCCCTTCAGCGTGAGCCTTTCTGTAATGTGCAGCCCCACATGTTGCTGCAGGGGATCGGTGGGGTGCAGGAGGATTCAAGTGCTGCTTGCCGGGGTTATTAGAAGGGGCGCTCACTGCTCCCATGCTCCACTCCAGTGTAGTGAGCTCTGGGATCATGCTGCAGATTCCAGGGGATCTGATGCTTTGATACACGAGATGGGTGAGGACGGAAACCCTCTCAGAGCGGCTGTCAGAACTGAATGGATCTGAGGGACGCTTGTCTTCAAGGCAGCATTGGCAGAGCCCAGCAGGTCTGGCAGACTCTCTGCTTATGCCTCTGTCTATTGTACCTGCTCCCACAAAATCAGTAACTGAAATGACTCGCTCAGTATTCACTCTGTGCTGCTTTCTAGACTGAGCTGCCCAGCTCCATAGATGTGCTCACATCTTCTGTAGCTGCACAGTTCTGAGTCAATGCCCTTTCCCCAACTCAGGAACTTTAAACATTTTCTAGTGATTACTTGTAGGTAACTTTCTTCACAGCAAGGGGGTTAAATTTCAGGGAGGGGCTTAAAAGTGGTTTTGTGTGACTGTCTCCTTGCTGCGTGTACTCCTGAGGGGATTCTGCGCCAACAAATTAAAAATTCTGCGCACAGTATTTTAAAACACTGCAAATTTTATTTGTCAATAATTGTGGAGGCTCCAGCCTGGCCGCATGGAGGTGGGAGATCCCTGCAGTCCCCTACCCCCCAGGACAGGGACTGAATGGTGAGGCTACACCCGACCCTGACACAGTGCAACAGGCCGACTGCAGGGACTGAATGGTGAGGCTACGCCCGACCCTGACACAGTGCAACAGGCCGACTGGCCTGCCCGAGAAACACCCTGGAGGCTGGCAGAGCCCCTCTGTGTCAGGTGCACCAGGTGGGGACAGAAGACTCAGCCTGACAAGATTCAAGTGTGGAGGGACCTAATGTAGAGGATCCAGGTGGGGGTGAGAGGGTTCTTTGTGGGTCAGTGTGGGTGTGGGGATGGGGATCTGTGTGTGTGTGTGTGTGGGGGCGGGGAGCTGGATGCACAGGGGCTCGTTGGGGGTGTTCTGGGTGCAGGGGAAATGGGACTCGGGGCAGAGGAGAGGTCCAGGTAGAGATGAACAGGGCTTGGTGTGGCTATTCCATGGAATAGACTGATTTACTGCACCACTCTTAAACTTCTTTCTCTGACTCCTGTTGTATTAAATACATAACTAGCAGCCTTGTGCCCAGGGTAACTTGCTGCCACATCATGTTACTGAGGCCCAGAGCTCAGCTGGATTCATCAAAGAACTGGCCCCTGATGTGGGTAATGAGACCATGCAGAGTCATACCAGAGAGGGTTCAGTGTAGAAGGGGCACAAACCCTCCTGCTTCAGGCCAGGAGCCCCAGCCACTGACAGACAGAAGTGTCCTTCTGACCCCTCCTGGCAGGCTCTTTTCTCTCTGAATCAGGGTATGAATAGGAATATAAGTCTTCCTGCTTTGGGGCCTAGCTAGCCTCTGACAGCATTTGGGGGAAGGTTCACTGGGGCTGGCTATCCCACCACTGCCCACCAGGAGGTGCATTGCCCTCCCTCTGAAGCAGCTGGTGCTGGCAGCTCTAGAGATCAGCCTCTATCCCACTAGTCTGATCCAGTCTGGCAGTTCCTGTGTTGCTGTTCCTGCTTGTTCTCCACGGAGAGACAAGAGAAGGACGCTCTCTCACCCTGGTGTTCTCTTTTTTAGTGGAAAAATCTAAGCAGCCGCCTCCTTGCCCCGCTGTTGCCTGCTGGTGCCCAGACGGCTGGTTCAGGAACCAAGGGATATACTACTATTTTTCAAAGTCCGAAGGGAACTGGACCTACAGCCAGAGCTTCTGCTCTTCACACGCTGCCTCCCTGGCTGTGATTGAGAGTCTGCAGGAACTGGTGAGAGCACAGATGCTTTGTGCCAAGTCCAGCAATCATCAGCACCACTGACAGGGCTGGAGTCAGGCTGGGCTCAGCCCCTGTAGGGCCAAGGGGAGCCCAGGTGCCTCCCAGGCTGGGTGGCCAGTGTCACTGCAGTTCTAGCAACTGAATCCTGGCTGGACTTAGGGCTCCAACTTCCCCAACCCTGAATCTGCCAGAGCGCAGGTGGGAGACTGCCCCTGTGCAGGGCTGGGCTGACTCAGTCAGCTCCAGGCAAAAGGGCTACCTGGGGCCTGGAGGGGGTGAAAAACTGCTTCCTCAGCCCAGCCCCAGTGTTTCCTCATGCGTGGGGCAGGAGAATCCTGCTAAAGGTGAGGTCTGCTCTGTGTCTGCTTCCCTCAAGTGCCCTGCCCTGGTGGCAGGGGTCAGTCTGCCTTCTCCTTGCAGCTCCCTCTCCCTCATGGCCCTGCTGTGCTCTGAGAAGGGGCTGCTGGGGGGACAGTGACCTTGCAGCTCTATTCCTGCTTCACCCAGTAGGTGCCACAGCCCCAAAAAAGAGGACAGGGGAGGGTGAAGGGTTAATAGTTATCTGATCCCTTCCCCCAATAACAATGGAAGAGGTCTGTAGAAATCCCCTGCTGCCCAGGGCTCTGTGGGGTGTTGGAGCAGCACAGAGTGCAGGTCTAACGCAGCTGATGCATTTATTGCATTTGTAAGGATTCCCTGCTGCCATACAAAGGCAAACTGGACCACTGGATCGGCCTCTGGAAGGACACAGACCAGGTCTGGAAATGGGCCAATGGGACCAAGTTTGACCATTGGTGAGTTTTTCCTTTGTGTTGGGTCAGAGGTGATGGAAATGTCCCACTAGCTGTTTTAACTTCCCCTCCTGCTGAGAGTGGGACCTGGTGCAGGAAAGGAGGATCCAAAGGGGCTGTAAGTGCATAACTCCCCTCCCTGACCTGGGGTGTCTCCCCTGGTCTGTACCTGGCATGCACTGACTCTAGCTCCAGTTGTTTCTGGGTTACAGGTTTCAAATACAAGGAGGAGCAGATTGTGCGTACCTGGATGAAGAACTCACAGTCATCAGCTCCAGCTGCAGCACATCAAGAAAATGGATCTGCAGTAAATCGGGTACCCGTACGAAGGAAGAGGAGCATGTAGTGGGAGGGGACTCATGAACTCAAGGGGAGCGGAGATCAGACATGGCAAAGCCTGGTTCTGGTCCCCCTCATGACCCTATGTGATACAGCCTATTTACTTGTTGTGATGTTCCCCTCTGGTGTTGTCTGGACCGGTGATCTGCTAGGCCACTGCAATCCTTGACTCAGGGAACCAGCCTTACCCTGCTCTGCTGTAAGAACCCTCACTCCTGCGCTGTTCACGCACAGCCTCTGACATGTAAGCTGTATCAGACTACTTGCAAGTGAATGACACAAGCCAATATCTCTGTTCCTAGACACAACCCTAGGAACCTCCGGCTTGCAGTGTCGAGTTATGCCCGATGGATGCTACAAACTTATATAAGTTTGTCAACTTAAAGAAATTGATATGTACCAGGTTTGTTATCCTAAGGGGAGCCCCGACACACTTCAAACCAAACGCACTGCTTCAGGTCAAACAGATTTATTAACTACAAAGATAGATTTTAAGTGATTAGAAATCAAAGCATAACATGTCAGATTTGGTCAAATGAAATAAAAGAAAAACACCTTCTAAGCTGCTCTTAACCCTTTCAATGTCCTTAAAACTTAGATGCATCTCACCACAGGCTGGCTGGTTACTTTGATCAGCAGTGGTGCCTGTAGGTGTAAGTGGAAGAGAGTGAGCATGGCAAAATGTCTCTCTTCTTTTTATCGTGTTTTTTCTTCCCTCATGGCTTTGCGCCCCCTTGAGAGTCAGGTGAGCATTACCTCATCGCAGTCCTAGACTGCCCAAAGGAAGGTGGGTGACTCACCCAAGGGTCTAACAGATTCTTTTGTTGCTGCCTGAGCCAGTGTCCTTTGTTCCTGTGAGGCTGGGATGGGTTTGTCCCATACATGCCCTGACCAGCTGTGAACTGCCTCTCTGCTCTTAGAGTTTTTGCATGGGCTTGTTTTAAGCCATGAAGACACATTTTCAGCCTCATACCTGTATACATGAAATTAGAACCTGTACCCTTACTGTATCACCATAACCATGCTCAGTGCATTATGAGCCTTCCAAAGACACCCACCATGATAAACTTTGCATTGGGTACCACACCATCATTTTATAAGGATGAACTTGGGGATGTAGGATGTCCCCCTGCCATACACAGCATCACACTTGTTTCTTACTCTGCCTCCAGGATTTTCTCCAGTCATAGTTGTCAGTTACCCTAACGCTGGGGCCTGTGACCTTTCTCTCAGGGAGCCTGTCACAGTTTCGGGATAACTGCATCTCTAGCTACCTCCATTAGGTCAGGACTCCAGCCTCCCCATCTCTGGGCAGAGACCCCATTGCGGTCCCTGATTGGGCCACTTAAAGCTGCACAGCTCCCTTCTATACATTGGGTATCCCCAGCCAGCCAGCCAGCCAGCCTAAAAGCCAGCACCTGCACCTTGCTTCTGCTCTGAGCACAGTGCACAGCATGTTCCAGCCATTACAAGCTACCACACTGCCCTTTCTCAGCTCATAAAAGTCAGGAGTGGTAGAGCGAACAAGAAAGATAAAACACTTTCTAAACTTAACAAACTAGACTTTGCTCAATATGACATCTCTCACCACAGGTTCTCAGTAACATGGCTGATCAAACTTTCAGGCCAGCATCTGCTCCCAAAGTCTAATGGCTTTTTCTTTTGTACTCAAGCGAAGAGGAAGAGGGAATGTGGGTTGTTTTTGCCCCTCACTTTTATAGTTCAATCCCTATTCAAGCTGCAGTTTCCTGAAGCTCACCCCTCAAAGCAAAGTTTATTCACGGTAAAGAAGGCAACATGGCTGGTGGTGAAAAGTTCTGTGCTGTTTCTTCTCACCTGTGTTTCCTGAAATGCAGATTTTCCTTATCTCCTGTCTTCTTCCTCTGGCTGTCTTACAACTTATATGAAAACTGAGGGGAAAACAGTCCTTTGTTTCAAACCTGCTTGACCAATGCTGCCTAATTGAGGCCCCATACATTTGAACATGTGCCATCATTTGGGGGAATTTATAACTTTACATATAATGTTGCTACAGCCTTTTCACCATTATATTATTGACCAGCAAGTTATTAGTTTTCAAATGATGCCTTACAAGGTGTATTTTTATAAAGATTATTACAATAGGATGTAGAGTGTGACTACGGAGCACATGCTGTCACAGGGTAGTACCTCTCTGGAGTTTAGTGACTCACCTTAATCAACCTGTACCGTGTGTAGTTCCTGAGGAGCTGTGGTCACCCTCGCCCATGGAGTGGGCCACAAGCAGAGAGATGCCAGTCAGACATTTTAGCACAATGGTCCCCAAGCAGATTGCAGGGCTGGAGGTTGCAATATCTCAGATTCTCAGACTCTGTTGTTGCTGGGGTTTGTCTCAGTACTAGTCTGAAAATTTCCCACTTGGTCAATTCATCCCATTGACTCCAGTTGATCTCTGGTGCCTTTAATGATTTCTTGCACTTCTGATGTTTGCACCCTTCAGACTGGGACATGGTTCTCATGGCTCCTTGTGTCCACAAACTGACAAATTACCCTAATGATTAGGTTAACCTAACCTTTCTGCAGACAGCCTCCCTGCAGCCCTTGGGTGCCATAGGTTGGCTTTGGCCTTGGTTGTTGGGTTCCACGTGGTGGTAGCACTTCCAAGCTCTGTCCACCTTTGTTGTTTCAGCCAGCAATGCAGCTGTGCTGCCCTGTGAGATACAGACTGTGGATGTCTTCATGCAAACCCAGCCTCTGAATTTGTGCCTGGGAGCCTCCTTGTGAAAATATGGCACGGGCCTAAAACCAGCTTGACACACTTGCCTCCCTCTCCAGGCAACTCCTCTTTCCCCTCCCTGCCCAACTTTTGTGGTGCCCCTGTTCACTGCCAATTTTCACACCCTCAGGCTGCACTTCAGGGATAGATTTCTTTAAGGCATGTTTTAATGTAAAATATTTTCTTATTTTATAAAGAAACTACAGTGCAACAATGTGCAGTGCTGGAATGTCCAGGCTGCTAATTAAACAAATGCTAATTATGCCAAATTTAAGAGAGCAGATTGTTGCTGCTTGAGTGATGTGCCCTCTCTGCAGCTCTTGAAGGTGTCTGAACTGTCTAACCTTGCTCTGCAATATATTTGCCTTACTCACATCTGTTTATAAGGGATGTTGAACTCTTTCCTGGGAATGGATTCTGTTGCTGACAGAAAACAGTCTTAAAATAGATTAACCATGTACATCTAGAGGTGGCAGTGCTATTAGCACTGTTCCAGAGCTGGGATTTGAATCTGCTGCGGTAACCACTTGGCTATTGGGGGGTGTTAACAGCTGTCTCCTCCAGTCCTCTTGTGAACATAGCTTGGATTTTTATTATTATATTTTATTTTGGCTGAAACTATTCAGCCAATTCAACACCAGTTTGTGAATCATTTTATTCCTTCACAAATTGCATTTTTTGGCAAATAAACTGTTCAGGGGAAAAATGTCTCCGAGCTCTACTTGTGATGTCATTTCACTAGTTCTCCCTTCACCTTAATCTTCCAGCCTAGCTGGGACCTGAATTTCAAATGCAAGAAAAGCCTTTCAGGCTGTCTTTATCCACCTTATAAAAGGTGTGTCAGGCGGAGTATGAGCTTAATTTTTCCTTTGAAGCTCACCTTCAGTAGTCATAATTCATGTGACTGAAACTAAAGAACATTTATAGTTCATACTTAGAAAATATAGGTTATTAAAGTCACTGGCTAATGGGGAGAGAATCTTTTTCACAAATCCATTTAGAGACTGTAGTGCAGGTTTCACACTGAATTCCACCTGCTTTTATCACCACACATTTCCCTTCAGCAGGGTCCACTAACTTGAACCTGGGAAACAAAATAAAGAAATCCCTGTTTAGAATTTTTTAACAGGATTTCAGCAGCTTTTCCTCATTTAGACACCTCTCAAATTTCTTCCTTAACTGCTGCATTGTTCTTACAGAGCCCTAATTGATAAAACACTTCTTAGCACGTGACCCTTTCGTAGCAGCTGGTTGACCTTGATCTATTTCTGAAGACACTTGTCCATCTTACAAAACCCAGCCCTCAGGATTAGTCCGACTGCTGCAGAAGCCATCGAATGAGGCTCAGGACTAGATTCATTTCTCTGTGCAGTGTCGTTCCTAGCACTAAATATCTCTTGTGCCCATATGTAGCCTCTGCTCTCACCAATGCTGGAAAACAGCAGCCCTGTGCCCTCTGCTGTACATCTTACATGGACTCAGAGGATAAAAACACTCACAGTGTTGGATTGAACAGGGAGCCGTCCACCCAAATCCAATTCCTCGCAGAGGATGTAACAGTGAGTCCAAGCCAGATCTGGTTTGTGTCTTTGGTAGTATTTTGAATGAAAGTCTGTAAATGACATGGAAGAATGAAGTGATGGGGAAGGAGGGTTAAAGTGGTTAAGGTGCTAGCTAGAGACTTTGGGAACTGAGTTCAATTCCCCAGATTCCCTCTGTGCCCATGGGCCAGTTGTTTAGTTTCTGTCCTGACTGGGACAGAATTAAGGTCTTGGTACAGTCTGTGTGGTGTGGGGAGGTCATGCTATCGGTGAGGTGTCACCGCTGGGGGGCTGAGCACAGGTTATGTGCTGTTGCTGGCCTGAACTCTTCACTTCCTTGCTTTTTAGTGTGTGTGGGTATGCACAGAGCAGGGGTGGCCAAACTATGGCTTGTGAGCCACAGGCATCTCGTTACAGTGAAAATGCGGCTCCCAGAGTCCCCTCCCATTCTCTGCCTACCAGACTTGGGGGGAGCTCAGGGCTTCTGCCCGGTGGTGGGGCTAGGAGTGACTTCTGCTACAGGCATCTGGTGCTTGCGGAGGGTTGGGGGTGGGGTTTCCTCTCCCAACAGTTTGAGTCAAGCGCCCCTCCCCCCCCCCGCCGGCCTCCTTCTTATCCTCAGGGCCCCCACTCTGCATCTCCCAGGTGTTAGCGCCGCATGAAGAGGCAACGCTAAACAGCTGGTAACTGCAGTGAGGAGCTCCCAGCTGTTTGTTGCTGCCTCTCCTCACAGCAGCAGCTCCCGGGGGGTGTCCCCTCATGCATCAGCTCTAGCTTCCTGCCCAGTATGGGGGCGGGGGTGGCAGCGGGTCTCAGGGCTATAGTCCTGCAGGGTGTGCCTCCTGGGGCTCAGGCCTTCAGCAGGACCAGGGCTGCAGCCTTGAGCTTGGGCAGGTGCCTCCTATGGGGCTGAAGCCTGAGACCACCCCCACCCCTGCAGGGCCAAAACCCCAGCAGATGTGTCCCATAGGGCCGAGTCCCTGAGCCTTGTCAGGTGCCTCCTGTAAGGCTGAAGCCCTGAGACCGCCCCCACCCTCCTCCTTGCAGGGACGAAGCCCGAGTCCTGGCAGGAGCACCCCAGCTCTAGAACTTCCGAAGATTGTTGTGTGCGGCTCAGAGGGTCTTTTTGGCCACCCCTGATATAAAGCAACCTTGACAGACACACAACGCAGGAGTTCTGTGTATTAATTGTTACTAGTGATGCTCATATCCCCAGGACAAGTTTTATTTACCATCTCATCCTGGTCCTGGATCACCAGCAGCCGAGAGCTCCTCTTTGAACAGTCATCGCGGCTCTTGTCCCAGGGATTTTTTTCTTTAGACACCCAGTAGCACTTGTCCCTGTGCAGCAGCCAGTTTGGGGGGCAGAGCTTGCACCCTGATCCCTCTGGAGGGAAAATGGAAACACGTAATGGAGCTGAAGGTTCTGAACTGCATCACACTCATGTACAGGCCTTCAAGCTCATCATTTCCAGTGGAGCTATGACTTGGCTTTGTTTGAGGACGGGTCCAACATTCCACTCGCTGCAGGTGCTGCAAGCCAGGAGGAAGGGGTATTGGTGAGGCTGTGAGTACCTCAGTCCTGAAATAGCACCAGCTAACACAGGTCAGGCTCAACTGGAATCCTCCTTCACTTCCTCCCCTCAGCTACTGTAGTGTTCCTGTGCACTGGTTAACAGCCATTACGTTTCCCCTTAGAGATGGCTGCATGCCAGGTGGAGTAGATAATGCTACATATAAAGGAGTTTA
Source organism: Chelonoidis abingdonii (assembly GCF_003597395.2). Taxonomy (NCBI): domain Eukaryota; kingdom Metazoa; phylum Chordata; order Testudines; family Testudinidae; genus Chelonoidis; species Chelonoidis abingdonii. Next base: position 3,869,555 of record NC_133780.1, on the reverse strand, counting down.
AAAGAACTTTATTGTGGTTGCAAAGTCAAAATTGGAAATGCCACATTCATGCCTTGCCCATGCAACTGTAATTCAGCCTGAGTGTGAGGTCATCCAGTACATTGAATGCTCCGGGAGCCATCATGGACATGGAACCAAATAGGCCTGTGCACTGAATGAGGCAGCAGTCCTGAGATAAAAATAGTAGATAATCATGCAATAAAGACCGTATCATCAGGCACACACAAATGGGGGCTGAATTAAGGTTGTGCGGGTAATCTGGCATTTCCTAACTTTCAGGAGCTTGGCTTTGTAACCTTCCTTTTCTCTTAATCCAGTATTGTGTTTTATTTCCTAGTTTTTTAAAAACATATAAAACAATTCTGGAACTGGAACAACTCTACTATCCTGAATCAGCAGCAGCATTTGGATTCTGGATCTTCAGTACCACACCACACTGCTATCGCTCCAGCAACAGAAACAACTCTGCTTGCTGGTTACAGGAAAAGTCTGTTATCCTGTGGGATGGGGGCAGGGAATAGGCCTGGGTGGTCAAAGGGACCCAGACAGTTCTCTGTCCCTCCCCAGGAGGAGTTTCTGCTCTATGTGGTGTTCCTGGGAGCAAGGGGGTGATAGACCACTGGGGCCATGTGCTGGGTGAGGGGGGAGCCTGGCCCAGCTCTCACCTCATCCCCACCTTCATTTCCACCTGCTCTGGTAGCTCCCAGGGCAGGGTGTGCTGCTGTGGCAGGTAAGACCAGAACTTTGACTATTATTTTGTCATGCTGCATAGTTTTCCTGAGGATCACAAGCAAGGTGGGAAATGGCGGCTCTTCCAGGTTTTGCTGAGATGAGAATGTTGGATGACATTTCATGGGCCAAAGAAAACATGTTTCTCCAGCCTGAGGGCTCCCTTCACCCACCTATTTCAAAGGCTGCTGAACAAGGGAAGTGTGAGAGCTCCTCAAAGATGCCACAGGACCCTTTTACAATGGCAGCGTTAGGGACCCTAAACATAGGAGTTGCTACCAGCTGCCCTGTAAGAAGTTATTAAGTGGTTTGTGTCCTGCACTGGGTTACCCTAGCTGAGCACTAGATGGCACCACAATACAGGAAGCTGCTGAGAGAGAAGGAGCTGAGGTTACCTGCTGAGTTGCTGTGAGATGATTCACACACAAATTGTTTCAAGCGGAAATGGAAATCTTTCAGGCCAGTGTTGCAGTTGGATTGATGGATGATTCTCTCCACGGTATTGTTGTTCTCCAGTGTATTCAGACGTCCTTTGAGCTGAGAAACTGCAGAAGAGCATGAGCAGCAACTACTACTTAGGAATTAGCAAACTGAGAATGAGGGTGTGTGTAACAAACAGTTACATACTGTAGGTATCAAATTCAGAACTGGGACACAGCAAGAGAGAGAGCATGACAGAGAGAGAATCTCCTTTATTACACATAAGGTGTCTTCCACTTTTCCCTGTGCGCACTGAACAGTGACGTTGTGAGAGCTGGATCTCATAGGGCTCATGTATCAAGTTCTAACACTACCTTCTTCATGTGAAATGTTCCCTTTGTGATGATAATCAAGAGTCCAGGATATTATTCACAAAAGCATTGGAATCAGAAATGTATGGGAAGGGGAAATTTCAGAGTGCCACATTTGCACAAATTAATTTTGAACCGCTTACCCCAAACGCCCATTGCTATCACAGTTCCCAGCAGGATGAGGATCCCAGCTGCTCCAAGCCTTGCAGCGAGTCGATGCCAGCAGGGACGCTGAGGGTGATCTGGAAGAGTCAGGGTTTAGTGAAATATCTTCAGCACATAGTGCAAGAAATAATAATGGCCACCTGCTGTTCTGTGGAATCCGTGCAGCATCCTTGAATGGGCATTTGTGTTTCTCCTCAGTCCTCACGTAATACCAGGAATAGTTTTAAACCTGTCAGTTAAGGGCCACGTCACTCTTTGGGCACCCCATGAAGAAACAGAGCAAAATCCTGCAAAGGCGAAGGCAATACTAACAGATTTCTACTGTCAATTATTTAGCAACATGGTTCTATCCCACTTAGAGTGGTGCACATTTGACCATGCTATATGGCAAGTCTTTGCATCAGCACCCTCAGGCTTTGTGTTGACCAGGACAGTGGATCTTAACCTTTCTGGGGTTAGGTCACGTTTGTAAACCTCAATGGCCTGTCACAACCCAGTAAATAGCATTAGTGTAAAAGCCACACCCACCTTACTAAATATCTTACCCACAACAAATAATATACACATTAGTATTGGCCCTGTTCATCTTTACAGATGTTTGGTATTGTGGATGTGAGGTCACAGTTAGTGCTGCAGCTTTTTTGATAACTATAAAAACCAGTTCTGGACAATAGATGTTATCGCATCGAGTGCAACAAAAGGGGTTTTCCTTTGTCCGTGGCTAGTCACTCATTTTTTACCTTGTCTTTTTGAGTATAGAGAGCCACTGTTTATCGAGTTCTGTGATGCCTGTCTCCAGACTGGATTGCCAACTGGAACGATCTTTTGCTTGGGCTTCCTAAGTCTGTGGCTCAATACCAAAGCATTTTAGGTCTTTTTTGCAGGCATCTCAAAACCCAAGTTTTGGGTGTCCTTTCTGTCTTTGACCCGCCTTTAACTCACTATATTATAAGATGTCTTTAGGAAGTCTTCCGTCTTGCATCCTATGCACATGACCTAACCAACGAAGATGGCTGTGCTTGATAATAGCTCTCAGGCTGGAGATTTATGCCCTCTTTAGCACTTCTTCATTAGTAATTTCACTTTGCCAGGTGATGCCTAGGATGGATCTCAGGCACCACAGATGGAAGCTAGATGCCTGCTATCTGAGTTCCATGTCTGACTGCCGTAAAGGAGAATGCTGACTATGCAGGCTTTATAAATCAAGATCTTAGTCTTCGTCACAAGCTTCTTCAAGAATATACACATTAGTGTAACTAGCACTGGTACACCATACATATCACAGCAGCAGCATCTGCACCTCCTATCCCATGGGGCTAGCTGGGCTCAGCTCTCCACTCTGGGTGTTGTGACTTCCAGGGTCACAATGCTGGTCAGGTTTGGCCCGGCCTCCCTGTCTGTGGGGGAGGGCAGCTGTGCTGAATTTGTGTGAGTGGCATTGTGACCCGGCGCACAGGTTCATAATGCCACTCGCACAAATTTGGCCTGTCATCAGCCCTGTCATCATGACAGAGGAGAGGCTGGGCCAAGCCTGAGTGATGCTGTGCTCCTGTGCAGCAGATCACAATGCCCGAAGCAGCTCCCTCCTTGCAGACGGGAGCTGCAGGATCCATAGCTGCAGGGTGAATACAAGATGGACTCTGCAACCCCCAAGTCTTTCCTCCCTTTCTGCAAAAACGAGTTACCCATGTTCAGTCTGTTACACCTCTGTTCAAGGACAGTCAGGTGTTTGTAAATAAACAAGCTCCACTAAGAAAATAGCTTGAGACTGGATCACTAATTTGACTGCCAATGGGAAACTGACCTTCCAGGCCCAAAGTCTGCTAATGCTGGGCAAAACAGCAACAATATCAAGGAAGTCAGAATCACTGGATCAATACCAACCAGTTACACATTTGCCTAGAGATCTAGAACAGCTGAATATAACCAAAGGCTCGCACACTTTGTAGCATCTGCCAGCCAAGCTTGTTGAACACGCCAAGGGCTCCTTCCATCCCTCTATTTCCCCCCCCCCGCCCCTCCCCAGCTTCATAGGTGCCTCCTTCACTTCCCTGTACTGCAGGGAATCCCTGCAACTCCCTCAATCTCCCCCTGCCAGGAGATCTGTGCCCTCCATTCCCTCATCTCCCACACCATTGTCCCTGTTTCTTTCCCCCATGCTGTCCTCCTTCCATACCAGGGTCCCCCATTCCCCCTCACTCCACACACACACCAATCAGCCGTTCTGTGTTCCCCTCATTCCTCCCTCCTCCCCATTCCAAGTCCCCCACTTTCCCCTCATAACAGGGATGCTGTGTGCACCCACATGCCCCCTTCCATCCATGCCAGGGGCTCAAAACATAGGCCCATTCACTTGTGTTAGTACGAATCAAGAGCAGATGCTAACTGCATTTGTCTGTAGCTACCTCTGTCCTGTTAGATGTAACCAAATTTAAGCTTGTAGTTGCTAAATCTTTTTCATGTCTCTTTACATTATGTATGTGTCCTGTGCTCAACCAACCTTAAGATCAAAGATGTGTGTATACTGCATGAAACTAACAACATTACCTGTATGGTCTTCAATTACCTGTCCCTGTTGCAAATCAATGTAACAGGATTATTTGTGCATGTAAGGAAAAAGCAAGGGTCCTTGGTTTAACAATGAAGAGAGCGATAAATAGTGGACTTTGGGGCTGGCCCTGCTATCTCTGATCTGCTGAGGCTACGTTTATGCTGGCAATTGAGTAACAAAACGTTTGTCGTTCAGAAGTGCTAAATCCTCCCCCTTTCTTCCCCCCCACCCCCCTGCCCAAAGACAAAAGTTTTGACATGGCAAGCATCAGTGTGAACTGCGTGCTCCTGCCAGCAAGATGAATGCTACTCATTGGGGTGGGAGTACAGCGGCTACACTGCCCGACTTTCGCTAAAAGCTGTGCTATGTAGACAAAGCCTCAGCTCTGACACAGGGGGAGCTTAAACTATTGGACTGAGATCCCCAGTGGGATGCCCTGAAAGATTCATGAAAGGCCTCTAAGAGACTAACAGAGGGTTAGCTGACATTATACCAACAACTGGACTCATATATTCTGATGCAACAGTAATGTATCTTATCTGCTTTAATTTTTACCAACTCTCTTTTCCTTTTTTAATAAAAAATCATTAGTTAGTTTACTAAGGATTGGCTACCAGCATTGTATTTTGGTAAGAACTTGGGCATCCTGTTACCTGGGGTAAGTGACTGATCCTTTGGGATTGGAAAAACCCAATGTATGTGATTTTTGGTTTTAATAATCTTTTATCATAAAGTCCAGTTTGCCTGGGTGGTAAACGGGAATTGGAGAGCCTAAAGGGATGGTCTGTGGCTTCATGATAACTAGTATAGTATTTTGGAGGCACATATTTGTTACTGGCTGGTGAAATTTGATAGACCACCAGTTTGGGGTACTTGCCCTGTAGTTTGGTAGTCTGACCTGAGATTGGCCCTCTTAGCCGTGTCCCAGTGTGACAGTGGCACTCTACAGTTATTGTGTTACAAAGAGACAGACAAATGCCACCCAGCCGAGTGTAAGGCCTTGCAAACTTGGCCAATTACAATTAACATGTTCCATATGCCCTATGTAACATCATAGTTGGGATATTAATATTTATTGAGCAACTGCAATGTTAGTAGAATAAAAACAGAGGCTGACAATATAATAATCTAAAATTATCTCCCATATATCAGTAAGCTCATGTACCTATAAAAGTTACACTCCAAAGATATCTATTTTGTAAAACAACTTGTATAGTTACATTTCAAATACACCCAGCCATTTTCAAGGAAATCCTTTAAGAAAAGAGTGTCCATCCTTTGTTAAAATTTAATTTATGATTTCTTGTTTCCTCATTATTTTAGAAATATTGATGCATATTCACTGCTCATCCCCAATCTCCTCTCATACTTACCACGGGTTCCCTCCTGTCTGTTCTAAGTCACAACTTTCCAAACTTTGACTGATCCACAAATACCGAGTCTTACAGCTTCTCTCTCTGCTCAGGAAATGTGAACACCTCATCCCTAGCCTTGGAAATGCCCCTGGCATCCTGTCCATTTCAGAACCCAGGAGAAGTATTCCTCTGTGCCTTCATCATGCCCCCTGGACCAGGCTTCCCACATTTCCTCCTTTTCTTCAGCCCCCTTTCCTGTATTCCTCAGATACGGGACTTTATTCTTGTCGTCTGCACAGACACGAGTAGGCTTGTCCCTCTCTACACTTCGCCCATTGAGTGGCACAGACTTCACAACCCTCTGCACTGAATTGGCTCCCTAACTATTTTCAGATCCCATCATTCCTCCTTGGACTGTGAGAATCCCACACCTCTCCTAATAGAACAATGAAGTCCTGCCAGATCCCTTCTGCCCAGTCATTCCTCTGAAGACTCACCAGATTTACTGGCTTTTACAATATATACTATAGTAGGGCAAGTCAAATGGTAACTGCAATAGTTCATTTGCATCCTCCAACAGGTTTATGAAATATGTGATTTATTTTATTGTGGTTGCACCCAAAGGTTCCAGTCTGGAGCAGTAACCTATACTCTTACTAAGGCCAGACCTACACTAGGAAATTGACAGATTTCAGAGTAGCAGCCATGTTAGTCTGTATCCACAAAAAGAATAGGAGTACTTGTGGCACCTTAGAGACTAACACATTTATTTCAGCATAAGCTTTTGTGGGCTAGAGCCACTTCATCAGATGCATAGACTGGAACATACAGCAAGAAGACATTTATACATACAGAGAACATGAAAAAGTGGAAGTAGCCATACCAACAGTTAGAGGCCAATTAGGAAATTCCTTTTATACTGACCCAATTTCCTAGTGTAACTGTTGCTCAGGAGTTTCCACACCCCAAGTGATGCAGTTACACCAACCTAACACCCAGTATAGACAGTGCTGTGTTGCTGGCAGGGCTTTCTGCCATTGACATAGCTACTGCCTCTCAGGGAGGTGGAGTACGTAAACTGATGGGAGGAGCCCTCGCGTCAGCATAGGTAGCATCTGCACTGAAGCGCTACAGTGGCAGTTGTACCACTGCAGCGTTTTAAGCATAGACCTGCCCTAAGAGACTGAATCATAATCTTCTCATGCCAGGGACGCTCTCACTGACTGCAGAGCATAATGGGGAAGAGCCTGAGGGTAACAGTAAAAAGATCAGACATTACAGAGATTAACTGTGTGCACAGTTTGAAGGTGAATTTAATTGTATAATTGTTAGGATAACTGGAACCTTGGGTAAGAATCTTTATTTTAAATCTAAACAAATAAATAAAATACATTGAAATTTGTTTCCTCCTTTGGTAAAATTAAATCATATACCCCAAATTATCATTCAGTTAGGCATCATTGATTGTCTGATTTTTTTGTAGGTATCACAGCAGAGATAGGGCTTGAGGAATTTGAAAGAAAAGAGGGTCATCAAAATATAACAGCATGGCCCTTGTATTTGTATGTAGAGCCTGTCACTGACTATGACATTTTCTGAGACAATTTGTATTTACACTGAAGTAAAGTGCACCACAGGGCATTAAAGAAATTCAGTATGCAGCTCCAGGAGTGGTAAAGGATTCAGGTTAGCTAAGGCCATGGCTACACTGGTGCTTTACAGCGCTGCAACTTTCGCACTCAGGGGTGTGAAAAAACACCCCCCTGAGCGCTGCAAGATACAGCGCTGTAAAGCCTCAGTGTAATCAGTGCTGCAGCGCTGGGAGCACAGCTCCCAGTACTGCAAGCTACACCCGTAGAGGATGTGGTTCACGTGCAGCGCTGCGAGAGCTCTCTCCCAGCACTGGCGCTGCAACCACACTAGCGCTTTGAAATTTCAAGTGTAGGCATACCCTAAGTCCTGCCAGATGCATGTTGCATAGAGCACAGACCTGTCCTTTGTTGCTAGAAAACCAGTGTCTAAACTGCCTGACTGTGCTTCGAGTTACCTACATGGGGTAACTATTGTGTGATCCTCGTTGCACCTTTAATATAGTTGGTGGATTGCTGGTGACGCCAGGGGTTCAACTGATCACCATTTGGAGGTTAGAAGGGATATTTGCCATATGGCAGAACTGGCAAACTGCTGTGTGGGTTTTTTCCACCTTCTATTCAGCATCAAAGTGGTCTGGGTTTAGATTATAATTGTTGCAACTTTGACAGGTTCCCATGTGGTTGGTAAATTAGCAAGGGTTTGTTTACAGGTTCCTGGAACCCAGTGGGCTGCCTGGGCCATGGTCCTAGCACAGTATTAATTGGTGAGGGCGGTTGCCTGCGCTTTGAGCTGGGGGAGCAGTTCCCTGTGCTAACCCTGGCTGAGCTAGGGCCCTAAAAACAGAACGTAGCTGCAGCAACGTGACAGGCAGGAGGGGTGTTAGCCACTCTTAAGTGCCTGTGGTCTCGGCTGGGTTCATACTGATGTACTTGGGGCGATGAGTCCATCCTGCTGCATGAGCTTCACACGCTTGCTTTTAAAATACCCTCTAGTTTTAGCACACTAGCTTGATCAGAACTAGTGCAGGGTTTGTCTCCCCAAGCTGGGTATCACACCTCCAGCTCGAACTGTAGACATACCCTGTGTCTCATGCAGCTTGTGGCTCACCTCATCTTCTCTCTCCTATCTCTAGCATGGAGGAAGGGGTGAGACTCCGGCTTCCAGTCAGGGTGAGGGTGGAGAGGGGGCATGACTGTCACTTTTACCTTCTCGTCTGTAGTACACCATTCGTGCCAACTGAGATCCGCACTGGAACAACCTTTCTGGGTAGTTACCCTAGTTAGGTAATAGTTTTAAATAAAGCTTCAGCCTCCACATGTAACCATATAATGGTGTCTGTCTCATTGTCTTTATGGCCACATTAACTTCCAATTATACTTTGTCAAGTGGCTGAATTTTTAAATACAGTTTAAAAATAAAGCAGCCAGTCCGAGCTTTGTACATGTGGAGGGAAGAGATGCCCCCTAACCTGATCGCCAAATAGCCCCCTTCTTCCTCAGCAACACTCACAATTTCCTACTGTGTCACACACCAGACAGCTGTTTCAGGATGCCCTCTCACAGCCCAATGCTATTGTTGGCATCCCCTTGGAGAACTCCCCCGCCCTTCTGTAAGGGGAGAAATTGGATTGTATGTGTATCCCAACCCATCAGCTCCCCTTGTGACCCAACATAGGGAGCCTGTCAAGCTATCAGGACAGGTAAGGCAAAGGTGGCCCTGCATTAGGTGTAGGTACCTCTCCAATATTATGGTAGAAGAACATTACACAAGCGAGGATTGTGTGACTGTTGAATGTGCCAGTTTCCTCATGTAAGAGGCATGTCCTGTGAACCCTCTGCTGAAAACCATCTGCCACAGTAACGCTATGTCTGAAACACTGTGTCATCATAACTTCTAAAATCCTCTGTGGGAACAACTCCTATACTGGTAACAGAGTGTCTTCTGAACTCGTGTGCCAAAAAGCATTGCATTATCAGTATCAGACTCCAGGGTTCTCGTTTTGTCTTTAACACCAACTATTTAAAGAAAACATTAAGCTCAGAAGTAGATATTTATAATTGTTATTGTATTAATTCAATTGCCATATGGAAAGTAATATACAAGGCAAAAAACATAAAACAAAAAATTCAGAAAGTCAGATTTGTTGCAAAAGAGCTCTGAAAAAAGGGACCTCAACAAACCATTAGTCTATCAGCTGTGTTGAGGCAGGATTAAGTATATCAGGTCCTAGCCCATCCCTGACAGCTATTTGGAAGACACTAAGCCAAACAATGCTCCAGAACTTTCAGAACAGACAAACTGCATCCAGACGTGACATTAGTGTATGGCAAGCTGGTGCTTTGTAGAGTCACATCCTAGTTTAACGCACACAAAGGGCTTGTAAAGTTCCTAAGTAGACAAGCCCATACATACGACACTCCTGTTAAAACAAACCAGAATGACATTAGTCTTTTTTTTGCAGCAGTATCACACTGTTGACTCATGTTCAGTGTGTGATCCACTATAACCGCCACATCCTTTTCTGCAACACTAGTGCCTAGCCAGCTATTCACCATTTTGGAGGTGTGCATTTGATTTTTCTTCCTAAGTGTAGTATTTTGCACTTGTCTTTACTGAATTTTAGCTTGTTGATTTCAGACCACTTCTCCATGTTTCAAGGTCATTTTGAATTCTAATCCTATCCTTTAAAATGCTTGCACCACTCATAGCTAGAAACTGTCATTCACAAATTTTACTAGTTTAGTCTCCACTCCGTCATCTAAGTTGTTAATGAAAATATTGACTAATATTGGACACAGGAAAGCCACCCATGGAACTCCACTTGATATGATCTCTCAGTTTGACAGTGAAGCACTGTTAACTACTCTCTGAGTATGGTTTTTGAACCAGTTGTATGTTCATCTTATAGTAAATTCATTGAAACCACATGTCCCTTGTTTGCTTACGAGACTGTCATGTATGACAGTGTCAAAAGCCTTGCTAAAATCCAGATATATCATGTCTACTGCTTCCTTCCAGCACTAGGCCAGTTACCTTGTCAAAGAAGGAAGTTAGACTGATTTTGTATGATTTGTGCTTGACATATCCATGTTGCTACTAATTATCACCTTATTGTCCTCTAGGTCTGAACAAATACATCAATAATTTGTTCCAGTATTGTTCCAGGTATTGAAGTTAGATTGACAGGTCTACAATTTCCTGGGTCTTCCTTTTCCCTCTTTTTGAAGATGAGTACTGTATTTTACTTTCTCCAGTCCACTGGGTCCTCACCCATCCTCCATGAGTTCTCAAAACCAATTAATGGTTCCGATATTGCTTTGATTATTTCCTTAAATACTCTATTGTGAATTTAATCAGATGCATTCAAGACAGCAGGGCCTATCTTATCTAAACATTCTTTAACCTGTTCTTTCCATATTCTGGCCCAAGATCCTTCCCCCTTGTTAATAGTGTGTTATGTATCTGCTCCAAGTTAATGTTTTTAGTGAAGACTGAAGCAAAAAAGAGCATGAAACACCTCAACTTTCTGTGTCAGCCTTTATGTGCTTTCTTTTCCTGTTAAGTAATGGACCTACACTGGCCAAACTAACAGGTAAAATTTAAATATCAATTTTAATTTGTGTTTTATTCTTTGTCACTTTGAAATCATTTCTTAAAACTAAAGGATAAATACTCTTATTAAAAGGATAATTGCCACAGTCTTATTGGGTTATCACTCCACTGTACTACCGTGAAAAGAGATTTAACATCTATACTATTTTATCGGTTCTAAAAGATCATCATAAAGATTTTAAAGTTTCAAATAATATCAATTTTCTGGCAAATCCTTTAAAAATTGCTCTAATTTTTATGCTTGCATTTTGCATCCTTTGAAGTCAAGGATTCTTAGCCTCACTGTGGCATAAATGGGTTTCAGGGGGTCGTGACCACACTCCCTTTCCTTTTTGGATACATGGATGGGTGCCCTAAAACTTGGAGGCACCCAACATGGAGTCACAGTATGGGAAGCTTGAGAAGCCCTGCCTTAAGTTAACATATTTAGCTCGGTTCCTTATTTCTTCAGTATTCTGATATTCATTTTCCATCTCTCCTCTCATCCTTGCTACTATGTTCCTCCTTGAGAGTCTCCTTTGAGTTACAACTTTTGAAAATTCATTTGGTAGGAGACATGTCTACTCCTCTTCTGCACTCAGAGATAGAAGGGAAGGTGAGAATGTGTTCCCATTTCAGAATCCTGTGTAAAATCCCTTGGTTGCCTGGAATTTTCTCTGGTAGCCAAACTTCCCTTTTTCTCCAGCCACAGTTTCTAACCTCCTCAAATAAACATCGGGTCTTTAACCAGAGGCTACTAAATCCTTTCCTTCACTCTACTCCTATTAGTGACACAGGCTCCATGACACAGTTACCTAAATATCTCCTCACCCCTTTTCTTCTAATCCTCTCTAATGAGACAATGAAATCCTTCCTGTTCCTGGAGCCTCCCAGGTTCCTTCTGCTCTGTTCACTTTTCCCCCAAGACTTGACCAATGCCCTGCTCCTTACCCCTCTGACTTATCCCACTATAGTAAATTGTAGATTCATTAGTTTACTTCAGTCCTCCAAATATGTATGAAAGGTGGCATACAATAATGTATCGTATTGCACCTGTAATTGTATATCTATCTATCATCTATAGGCTGCCAGTGGCTACTCTTGTAGTGTTGTGGCTGTTTTAATATTGACATAATGCATGTTATAATAATGCTTTAAAGAAATTCCGTATCCAGTTCTGACTATTGTAGGGGATTTCACATTCTCAGAAGTCCCACTTTGTGAACATAACACAGAGCTTCTCCTTGGTTCTAAAGACTCTCTTTCTGAGCTATCTGTGCCACAATTCAAATAATGAAAAAAGTACATTAGGACTGCATTTTTGTAATAGAAAAGAGATCATACTAGTACAAAACTAAGAAATTAAAGACTTACTGAGGTGCCGAGGTGGATGCAATGGGCTGGAGGAGGCTCCCAAAATGTTTAAATCAGCATAAACTATTTCACCTGCCATAATAAGCGCAGAGTAGGGAGAGCACGTACAGAAGAGGACGGAGTCTAAGAGCAACCTCATTTATATACGAGCTAATGTATCCAAACTCAGGAAGTGTCTGTCATCTATCTGAAGCTTTTGTACTTCCTTTCCCCCTGGTCATTTGAGAAATCCATGCACCCAGGATAATAAATTAATGCCTATGTGCTAGCAACCAGCCTGAGTTGTGCTTGAAAACACTCAGGACAGGAGAGCGGTTCTGCACTAGGGTGTTTAGGATTTCAAAAGCACAATTATTTTTCAGTAGTACAAGGAAGCTGAGCCCTGATGCATTTAGCAGGGCAGCTCTGAAAATTCACATGGCAAGAAAGTCTTGTTAAAGCATAAAAGAGGGAAATAGTCAATTGGCATTCCCCTTGCCTGTCAGTGGAGCAGCCATCTTCAATGTATGCCCTTCACTCTAGTTCTCTCTCTGTTGTTAGGCACTCAGCTCTCGTGGAGTGAAAAACTCTTTGGCATGTGGTGGCTGAACTGCCTTCCCCAGGGAAAGGGGGTCTGCTGGATCAGGACCTGAATGCAGGAGTTTTTGTGCAACTTCCGGTCCCACTGAAGTCAATGGGAGGCAAGGGCACCGTAGCAAGGTCAAGACTCACTGCTGCGGTGTCTCCTGCTGGTCGTCCTGGGAATTGGCTTTTTTCCAGCCTCCGGAATTCCTCCCGATGGCCACTGTCTCTCCTGCCTCAGGCTCCCATGTCCCTCCTGGACCCTCGTGCCCTTTACTTTGGAGGCCTGCCCCAGCAGGACCCCCTCACTCTGGGTCTCCCCTCCCAGGGGAACCCCCAACCCTCTATACCCACCTTGCCTCAGTGGCTACTGCCAGTCATCACTCAGACCCCTTTCTCTGGGGCAGACTGCAGTCTGTAACAGCCACACATCACTGGCAAGGTGGTCAGACCAGCTCCTCTGCCTATTCCTGGGCTGCACCTCCCAGCCTCAGTATCTGCATATGCCTTTACCAAGGCCTCAGCCTGGGGAGCGCCCCGCCCCCAGACACCTAACCCTTCTCACTCCAGGGCTAGAGTGAGACTGACCCAGTTCCTCCCTTAGGCCTTCTTATACTCCCAGCCCAGCCCTGATTGGCTGCCTCAAGCCTGCTTCTGATTGGCTTCCTAGGGCAGCCCTTTTCCAGGGCTGTTTTTAACCCCTTCCACACCAGAGCAAGGTGAAGGCCCTGCTACAGGCACTCAGCACCTCACAGGATAGGACTCCATGTCTGATGACTAATAATGCCAGAATCAGTTCAATAGACTGCAGTACTGCCAGCCCCAAATGTTCAAAACTCATGACTCAGGCTCACCAAAAATCACTAGATTGGCTTTAAAATCATGAGATTACATAAAAAAATAATAGAGTTGATGTTCTTTATTTGCCTTCTGCTTTTTGAGCCCTTAGCTTCAAAATGTGACCCCAGTGCTTTCTCCACAGCCACGAGGGCTAGAAACTTTCTTTTTTTAAGGCATGAAGCCTGAAATCATCACATCTCCACTTGGCTCCAGGAGCTGGGGCTTTAAGGAAAACAATAATTATCATGATACTCATGACAAAATCATGGGAGTTGGCAGTACTGAGACTGGCTCAATAGAGTTTGTGCCCACCGTAAAACTGTTCGATTTGCATTCGCACAATGTCATGTCAAGTGGGAAACAGAGTTGGAGGGCACTGGTCATATGCTAGTACCCTCCATCTCCTACAACACTGACTGCCATTCTCAATTCGTTAACTAGCAGGCTGACCATACAATTATAAAGTCTCAACTGTACAGCAAGCCCAGCCTCTTACGTACAACAAGGAAATAACATAGCATGGAAGAGATGGGAATTGAACCACTTTAAATTCACTCATATAGGCAAAGTGTAAACTTTCTATCTATACAGATATATAGATGTGTGTGTGTCACACAGAGAGAGGAATTCTGGTGGGTTTAAGGGGAAGAGAAAGTTTAAAAAGTCCTGATCCATTCTTACAAAGACCAAAAACCATCTCTATTACTCATTGGGAAGCAGTGTTGTCCACTGGCGCTGCGACTAGACTTGCACTCAGGAGATCCGAGGTCTGCTCTGTTCCTGGTTCTACTACTAGCCTGCTGGGTGACCTTGGCAAGTCACATTAATCTCCCTGTGCCTTAGTTTCCCCATCTCTACAATGAAGATAATGATACTGGACCAGATTTTCAGAGATATTTTGGGGCTTTCGAAAATATGGCTAATTGACCACATGCTTTGAGGTGCATGGATAAAAAGTGCTGTATTATAGGCGACACAGCTAGTGAAACCTGTACTTAATGTTGCTTCACACTTTCCATTATAAGACCCTGTTTTCAGTTGCTTATAACTTTGCCAATTTAACTGTTCATGCTGAAATTTCCTGCTGTGTCTCTGCCTCAGGCTGATTTTTTTTTTTAAGTTTCAGCAAAAGTATTCAGCCATTTTGGAGTGAGATTAGGGAAGACCATATTGTTCTACTCATGTTAATGATCTGGTTATGAGAATTTTCTGCAGAAGCTCTAGCACCTCCATGCTTTAAGGCAGAGTGATTTCCCTGATAGTAGGGTGATTTCTCCCACTCTGCAATGTCATATTGAGTGACAATAGGACATTGCAGGGTGTGAGAAATCACCCAGCTATCAGGGAATGGCTTTAGCAGTTTGAATGAAAAGCCACTCAAATTTGGCCCAAGTTATGAGCCTTTAACAAGTTGTACTTTGCACAATTTCAGTAGAGACTTGTTAGAGCTCCACTGCTAAACCCCCAAATCACTGAGCATGCTCCATTCTATCACAGCCCCTATATGTGACAGGATTTCACATACGCCATCCCAGAAAGCAACCGAGCAGGAAGGGATTAAAGACTGCCATTCTCTCAGCATGTGCTGAGTCCATTGGCTATGTCAGCTGCCATCACCGAGACTGGTTTGATGAGAATGATGAGAACAATGCTGAGATTCAGGGATTGCTAGACCAGAAAAGAAAAGCTCATCACATATAGTAAAATGACATATTACACCAGCAGAAGAAAGAGTCATACATGCAACTCAAAGCTTTGGAAAATCCATGACATCAAAAATAAGTGGTGGTGAGCAAAGACCAAGGAGATTGAGTTTTATGCTGATAAACATGACATCAGAAGCTTTTTTCAGGCAATAAGGGCCATTTATGGTTGATGATCCCATGGTCCCACACTACTCTGAGCCCAAGACGGGTCGACATATTTTTTAAGAAAGCAAAGCCATCAAAGCAGATGGAAGGAGCATTTTGAGTTACTCCTGAACTGTGGGTACACTGTCTCTGATGCCACTATCAAATCTATATCTCAATAAAGTGAAAGAGAATCTCTTGCTGAATCCCCTGCCGTTGAAGAAGTACCATGAGCCATTATGCATACCAAGAACAACAAGGCAGCAGGACCAGATGACATACCAGCAGAAGCCTACAAGTTTGGAGGTGAAGAACTGGTAAGATCCTAAGGTTTTTTCCATGATCAGATGACTGCCACAGTTCTCTGTATGGTCTTGAGATGGACCCTTTTGTCATCAAAACTGGGGTTAAGCAAGGATGCGTTATTGCCCCAACCCTGTTTTCCATCTATTTAGCAGTCATTTTGGTCCTCATTAAAGACCGCCTCCCCAGTGGAGTTGACATTCAATACAGAATAGATGGGTGACGTGTAATCTTCAATGTCTCTGCTCGAAGTCTAAAATCCTCAGGGCATCCATTAGTGATCTTCAGTATGTTGATGACTGTGCTATGCTTTGCACACTGACAATGACCTTCAGTCCACACTGGATTTTTTACACAAGCTTACAGAAACCTAGGACTCTTACTCAATATTGAGAAGACTAAAGTCCTCTATCAGCCTGCTGCAGACCTTGCACATGACCCACCACAAATCACTATCAAGGGACAGACTTTGGAGACAGTCGAGCACTTTTGCTACCTTGGTAGCCAACTCTCTCAAAATGCAAAAATTGACAGTGAGATCCAGCACAGGATCCAGTGCGCAAGTGCTTCCTTTGGGAAATTGCTCCAATTTGTTTTCATGGTCTTATCTATGGCAAGACACCAAGATCCAGGTCGATAAGACAATCGTTATTCCTACACTCCTTTATGGATGCGAAACCTGGGTAACCTATTGACAGCAGCTCAAGAGTCTGGAGAGGTACCACCAACAATGCCTCCGGAAGTTCCTTTGCATCAAGTGGGAAGATCGCTGCACTAATGCCAGCATCCTCACTGAAGCCAATATCATCAGCATGGAAGCAATGATCCTCATGCACCAACTCTGCTGGGCTGGACTTTGTGTGTGGATGCCAGACTCTCACCTCCCAAAAGAAGTCCTCTATTCTCAGATCACCCATGGTCAAAGATCCCATGGTGGTCAGAGGAAACACTACAAAGACACACTTATGACTTAGTTATCTACCCTTACACTGAAAAACTTTAATGGAATGCAACATCATCATGCAATTTGCCATGCTTCCCTGGTAAGCAAATATTATCTCAAACTATGGCTTGAAGTTTCTTTTCTTTAATACTATTTTTTCTGTCTGCTCCACTACCACAGTGGAAATTATCTACCACAGAAGCTTCAACAGTAACAGGAGCCTGCCTAAGCAATGGTTTACCTTGTGCTTCTTTCCTGTGTGATCTCAGGTGTCAGACTGTGCTGTGCATTTCAGACTTGTGAAGAGCCTCTTCCCCTACACCTTCTTTATAATCACTAAAGGGGACCAAAATCCTACCACAGGGGAATTGACATTTTATTAGAGAACATATACAAAAATAGACTTTGAGACCTACGTGCAAATATTCACAATTTCCCGGTGAAACAGATTCTCATGAGAGTGCTGTCCACATCCAAATATTGTACAGACTCGGGCTCTGTAGTCTACACAGTTCTGCCAGCATACTTCAACCACTACCACAAATCCCCAGCTATTCCAAACTTGAAGTTTTATAGAAAAAAGTTTTACTTGTACAGTAACTGGAGTTTGAGAGTTGTCTATCTGTATATTCTACTCTTGGTGTGCACACACCCCAAGTGCTTGAGATTGGGATGTTTTGGCCATCATTGTTTGTTTGGGCCACACGTGTGCCCTGGTTGCCCTCCTGATCCTGTATCAAAGCTATAAAGGGCAGTGTGGATCCAACTGCCACTCAGTTCCTTCACCACCACAGCATCCACTTATGTAATAGGACTCTAAAGTAAGATGGAAGGAGGACAAGTCATGGAATACACATATGGACAATACTTGACAAACTCCAACTACTCTCCAAGTAAGTAACTTCTCTCTTCAAATACTTACCCATATGTATAGTCCACTCTTGGCAACTACAGAGATGTAAAATAAGAACTTGGGTGCTAGACTATCTAAAAAGAGATTGCAATACACATCTCCACAGAAAGCATCTGCTCTGGATGTTTCCACCAAGTAGTGTTTGGAAAAGGTGTGTATGGCAACCCAAGGTTCTGCTTTGCAGATGTCTAGAATGGGAATGCTTCTCAAGGAAACAGCAGAGGCTGCTTGTGCCCTAGTGAAATGGGTTTCAATATTATCTGGAGGATGTAATCTAGCTGACTTGTAACAGAGTATAATGCACCGCAAAATTGATTTTGACAGTCTTTGGGCAGAAACCGGTTGGCCTTCATCCTCTCAGCAAAAGACAAAAATAACCTTGGAGATGCTCGAAAGGGTTAAGCTCTTTGCAAGTAAGAACTCAGGGCCCTCTGGCCATCAAATGTGTAATCTTGATTCTCCACTATTAGAATGTGGTTTGGGAAAAATACTGTTAGATAAATTGTCTGATTTAAATGGAATCAGATATTTTTGGTAGGAAATTTGTGTATGGTCTGAGACAGACCCTATCAGTATAAAAGGCTGGGTATGAGGTCCTGCCATGAGTGTTATCTCCCCAGTTCTCCTAGATGAAGTAACAGCTTCTAGAAAGGAGGTTTTAATGACTAAGAGTTTCAAACCTCTAGCAACATGTTATTTGTAAGTGGGCCCATCAATCTTGACAACACTATATTAAGGTCAGGAGAGAGGGGACCAAGTTATCTAATTAAGATTTTTCCACCAGTAAAACTTTAAGGAACCTAGAGTTAAGTGGGATAAATTGTATAGTCTCCCAAAGAAAGGTGCTATGCACTGATGGTTGCCAGGCATACCTTAACTGAACCAATGGAAAGTCCAAAGGTCCTCAGACAGTAAATCTAAAATAGTGTCCATGGGACAGAATTAGTGCTCTCTTGACCAAACTGTAATTCTCTTTTATTTATCAGCATGGGTTTGTCTGGTGGAATCTTTCTTACTATTATCAAAAAATTCTGGATTTATGAAGATCATGATCTCTCTACCTCAGCCACCCATCCAGAAGTAACATTATGAGATGGTGGGAGGATGGATTCAAATGGAGTGTGAGCCCATCGCTCTGGGATATCAAGTCTGAGATTACAGGTAAGGTCTTTGGAAGATGCTAAGATAAACTCATCAAATCCTGGTACCAAAACTGTCTTGGTGAGGCAGGAACTATATTTTATTCTGGAGGCATCTTGTCTTATCTTCTTGCGCATCCTCAGAATCAGTGGGTGCATACATAAATGTGGTGGGACCACTGAATGAGGAATACATCTGAGAGAGATCCTGTGCTGCACTTGGCTCAGGAACAGAATATTTATCATTTTCTGTTGGTTTGTCTCAAACAGGTCTGATGGATGACCCCAGACTGAAAATTTGGAAACCATGGAGTCTGATTGTCCCCCTATAGTCTGGTAACAAGTCTGCTCAAAGTTATCTGCCTGTGTGTACTACAGACCTGGGAGGTGATTTGCCGTTAAGAGATACTAGATGACAGCGTCAGTTCCCCACTGTGCCTGGAGGTGGTTAGACTGTGGAATGAATGTGCTGCCTCTTACACATTTATAGATAAGATTTTTAACAATGAGGGTAATTAACCATTGGAACAATTTACACTGGATTTTTTTTAAAGGTACGCTCTAATTCAAAAGGAATTATTGTGGGGCAGGTCTCCGGCCCGTGTTATACAGGAGGCCAGACTAGACGATTACGATAGTCCTCTCTCACCTTGGAATCTATGTGAGTCATGTTGTTTGCCATGAACTAGATAGGCTGCCCTTTAATAAGAGGTAAGAACTTGATGCAGGTCTTTCAAACCACTCTGAGTTCCAACACATTAATAAGTAGGTGAGCCTCCTCACAAGTCCATTTGCGTTGTGCTTGACGGTGATCTAGGTATGCTGTCCTCCCCAGAAGTGATGCATGAGGTTGAGAGTGGCAGTGAAACGAATACTCTTCTGCAAATCTTGCTTATTTCTTTCAATCAGTTAAAGGAGGCGAGAACATCCTCTGGAATCTGCAGCGGCATGTCTAAATTACATCTGCTCAGCTCGAATGCTGATTTCAGCCAATCCTGCATGCAGTGTAAGGCCAGGTCTACACTGCGACTTTAAATCGGTTTAATGGCCGATATACTGATTTAACGCTGTACCCGTTCACATGACGTCGTCATTAATATCGAGTTAAACGGCTCCTTAAATCGATTTCGGAACTCCTCCCAGACAGAAGGAAGTAGCACTAAATTCGATAGTGATAACTCGGATTAGGGTTCGTGGCCGAAATCGACATTAAGGCCTCTAGAGGTATCCCACAGTGCACCACTGACCGCTCTGGCCGCAATCCGAACTCGGATGGAGTGCGGTAAGCAGGAAAACTCGAGACCTTTAGAATGACATTTCCTGCTTTCACGTGTCCAGCCTTGATCAGCACGGCGTGGAGATGCAGTTCAAATGCAAAAGTAGCTCCTGCATTGAACCTTACGGGAGATACTAGATCTGATCGCTGTATGGTGAGACAAATCTGTTTTATCAGAGCTCCGTTAAAGAACAGGAAATGCCAAAGCGTTTGAAAATAAACTCCAGGATACACAGCGGGTGCGTGACAACTGTAACGCGGGAAGCCAGAGACTCAAACGGAGTCTGGAGCGGAGGAAGGAGGAGGGGTTTAAGGAGGACTACAGCTACCATTCTCCACAAGCACTATTTGCATCTTGGCTCGAGCGCCCAATGTCTGTAGCTTAATACACGGTGTCTTGCATGGTTCACGGAACAGCTCGTCATCCCTCCTCCCCGACCATGAAAGAAAAGTAAAATAAATAATTCCTTGAGACGTAAATGGTCCCCCTCTGTGTACTGAATGCTGCTGGCAGACGCGATGCTGCTGCGGTGAGAGAGCAGATGTTTTCTGCCAATCACGCACTGTGCTCTCAACCCAGAAGTGGGAACTATGGGATAGCTGAGGAAACAGCTACCCACAGGGCACCGCTCCTGAAATCGATGGTAGCTTTGGACCATGGACGCAAACAATCGATTTTGTGATCCCACTGTGGACGTGCTAAACCGATTTTATTAGATCTGTTTTGTAATATCGGTTTAAGCTAATTCGAAATAATCGTGCAGTGTAGATGTACCCTAAGTGTAGTCTGGCATGCTGCATGACAATAGTGCAGGAGGCCATGTGTCCAAGCAGACTTGGACAAGTCCTTACTGTAGTGTATGGATTCGACTGAAGCTGTTTGATGAGACTGGACATAGTTACAAATCTGCCCTGGGGCAGATGAGCTCTGGCTGTCCTGAAGTACAAAATCACCCCTATGCACTCTATTCATTGTATTGGAGTAAAAGTGGATTTTTCTTTGTCGTCCTTCAGGCTGAGGTTACTCAAGAGTTGGAAAATCTGAAGGCTGAAACTTTGTACCTATGTTGTGATTTCCCTCTGACAAGCCAGTCGTCCAGGTGTAACTAAACTGCTATGCTTAGTCTTCTGAGATGGGCCACAATCACTGCCAAGGCATTGGTGAGGCCCCTCAGTACTCTTAAGAGACCAAAAGGGTAGAACTTTGTACTGATAATGGTTTTGTCCCAGTAAGGACCTTAAATACTTCCTATGCACCTTAAATGCTTCCTATGGAAGTATGTGTTCTGGAGGTAGAGAGCCATAAATCAGTTTTCTGAATCTAGGGATGATATTATGGAGGCTGACATTATCATCCTGAACTTGTATCAGTAGTATAAGGTGCTTAGCTCTCTCAAAGCCAGGAAGTGCACATTAGTGCAAGTTTTCTTAAAAAGTCAGCCTAGGAAATTAAATGCATGTGTCTTGATATGGACAGTAGAGGTAAATTATGTTACTCCACACTAACAATCAGAGTCCAAACACTGCAAAGGGAGAACAGAGGCTCTGAACCCTGAAGAGAAGGCAATTGAATCCACTGGTTTTATACGTAGTGTATAAAAATATCAAAAGTAAGGTATTTTATGAAAGCTTGAAGATGTTCTGAATTTGATGGTTATAAATTATGTATACAGAGTGGTGTTATGAATCTATATATATCAAATAGTATGCTCATAACCTGTACTACAATTTCAAGCACACCTCACAGCAGGGAAGGGCTCCTCCCAAGACAGGTATTTACACAAAACCAGACACAAGTAATGATCCCTGGTACAACCCAGGAAAAGACAAATGATGGACCATTAGTGGTAAGACACAAAAGCCCCAGCTACCAAGCTGAGAGGGAATTTCACCCCCACTTCCCACCTGCTGAATAACTGTGAATTACCATAGTCTGGGAGAAAGGAAAAACAAAGAGCCTGCAAACCCAGTTAAAAGAAGGGGGTTGAAGTGAAAGGTATCCAGAAACTGAGGGACAGCCTTTAAGCTGTCCGTGAAACACCGGCTCCCCTCTATGACAAGGGCACACTGGAAAACTGTTCAGAGGCAATAGGTAACTCAACGGTTCCCAAACTAGGGGGTTGAGACTCCAAGGGGAGATCACACCATGAATGAAGGGTGTCCCGCTGTTTTGCTTTTCACAACATGACCTTGCATGTACGTTGCATGAAAGGTCACACTATGCAGAGGCCAACATTTTGTCAGGGCACCCTCCATGGTGTCTGGGGTTGCAGAAAGCCATAAGGCTGAAAATGTAGTCCCGCAGGGAAAATGTTTGGGAATTGCTGAGATAACATATTAGAAAATGGAATTTATCTGATATAGAAGTGCAAAGCCTAAAGTTGCATCTCTGTGTTTATTTTCTGTATAAACTTGGGTTTGCTTTTTCCTTACCATTTCATTTAGTGAATCTGTGATTTTTCTCTGGTGTCCAAACTTTGTGGAGGGTGTGTGCCAAAGCAAACTGATAACTGGGGGCTCCTTTTACACCTTCAGGGGAAAAGTCTGAGTATTTGGTAATTAAGAACTTGGGGTAGATGGATCTGGAGAGATGTAGGACCAGAAGGGCTGTTTAGGTCACTCTGCGAGGAGTAGCTAGACTAGTGGAAGCCAGGGTGAGAACTTTATACTTGAGGGCTGGCTAGTGGGGTCAGAGCTCTGAGCCATAATAATGTGTGGAGATATACCTCTCTCATAGAGCTGGAAGGGACCTTGAAAGGTTATGGAGTCCAGCCCCCTGCCTTCACTAGGCAGGACCAATTTTACCACAGATCCTTAAGTGTCCCACTCAAAGACTGAACTTACAACCCTGGGTTTAGTAGGCCTATGCTCAAACCACTGAGCTATCCCTCCTCTGTAGCAATATAGTATTAAGAAATCCCAAGGGTACAGGGCAGATGGTTACAGACACTCATTGGATTGAGCCATCGTGTCTTCAGTCAGCCAAATGCACATTCCACCACAGTCCTGCAACTGCTCAGTATTTAGTTAAACCTTGTGCCAGGTGCTCTGAAACCAGGGCCAGGCTTCATAAGCCAGGGTAGTAGATGATAGGCTAGGTGTCATAAAATAACAGTGGGCACAGACACCTCATTGAACGATATACATACTATTGAGAGGGAATAAATCCGTTCTTGTCCAAATATGAAAGTACCAGATCTCTGAAATATCCTGGCATCTCTGAAATATCATGCACCCTGCTGGTGAATCCCAGACTTACGTCCATAAACCTCTCTCTGTGGTCAGCCAAGGCCTGCATAATGAGTGATAAATATTGAAAACCAGAAAGGACACTAATGTGCATGATGATGATTCTAGCACAGTTTGGAAAGCTCATTCACTGAAAGCCAGCTATTATTTTGGGGACATGAGCAATTTTCACCACTCATGGGTAAACCACAGCAATAATTGCCTTGCAAACCTCCCTCATCACTACACCAACAGTTGACTACACCAAACTGGTTAGCCATCAATCCATAGCAGTTGGGGCAAGCCAGCTTCCAGCAACCCACTTTGGCACTGGTATGGCGTCCTTCATCTGCATGTCCTGGTGCTGGAGAGTCAGGCAGAATTCCTCACACAGCTCCAGAGTGTCCTTCCTCATGAGAACAGTTTTCAAGTACATAAAAGTTTGTTCCAAAGAGGAGGGAGAAAAATTGTTCTTCTTAAACTCTAAGGATATGACATGAAGCAATGAGCTTAAACTGCAGCAAGGGAGATTTAGGTTGGACATTAGGAAAAACTTCCTAACTGTTAGGACTGTTAAGCATTGGAATAAATTGCCTAGGGATGTTGTGGAATCTCCATCATGGGATATTTTTAAGGGGGAACAGACAAACACCTGTCAGGGATGGTCTAGATGGTGCTTGGTCCTGCCGTGAGTGCAGATGACTGGACCAGATGACCTGTCAAGGTCCCTTCCAGTCCTATGATTTTATGAAATATCATGACCTTTAATATTTTCTCATCATCACCAGTACAGATAGAGGATTATGTTCTCACCAACACAGAAACAGTCACATATTTGGGCAGCTCCATCAGCCTGAATAGTGGAAGCCAAGACATCCAGAACAGAATCAGGCTTCATGAGTGCTAATAAGTGGAACAGGTCACCATCCTGAGCTGGATCTATATCTTGCTGTTGGTTGGCATGGAGTCTAGAACATGCCAAGTCAGAAGTGCTTTACTTTATTGAGTTTCTGGGCTGAGAACACTCCAGCAGAGGGGCTCAGAAAGGACAGACAAGTTCTCCCACAATACATTGCCAAACAATTCATACAACACTGCAGTTTTGTGCAGTGCTAAGCAGCATGGGATATGCCTCTAGAAGTCCTAGTACCTCACCACGTTAGTGTAGCACCAGGGTGGATGTGGCTACACAAGTATGACTCAACTGTGGCCTAGCACTATGGACTCTTGTACCTGGGTTTAGTAATCTGGGTTTCCAGAATTAACTTGGGTCTGCAGTGCAGATATACCCTCAGTGTGGCAAACATGCTCAGTTAAAAGTCAAGAAAAGCAAAAGTTACGGCTCCAAAAGCCTACAGAAATATGAGTAGGAGAGGGTAGAGTAGTTTGTAACTTGAAAAACTCTTGGAAGAGATACCCATGCTATTTTGCTGCACCTTCCCTCCAGAGCATCATGTCCCATTCACGAACACCTCTAAGGAAACAGTTTTTTCGCAGATGTTTAGGGCCGGTCAGCCTGCTGCTCCCCAGCACACAAGCATCCCCAGCCAGGCGCGTGCTTTGGCCAGGCAGCCCCAGCAGAACTCAGGTAGCCAGTCTCAGCCTCTTCCCTAATGCCCATGCCCTGGGACCCTCCAGAACCACTCACAGACCTCAGGCTCCTGGCACGATCCCCAGCACACATACAAGAACCTGTGTCCCAAAGGGATGCCTACACTTCAGCCTCTGGAGAGGTGAGCAAGATGAACCAGATCCTCCTCTCCGGCTTAGGGAGAGGCCTTGCCCATTTTCTCATAGACTTTAAGGCCAGAAGATACCTTCCTGATCATCTAGTCTGACCTCCTGCAAATTGCAGGCTACAGCACCTCACCCAACCACTCCTATAGTGTGTCCATAAATGCTGGCTGAGGTGCAGAATTCCACAACTCTTGATTTAAAGACTTCTAGTTAAAGAGAATCCATCATTTACTCCACTTCAAACCAACACGTGTCCCATACTCCATACTTCAGAAAAAGGTGACCCCCGCCCCCCGCTCAGTGTTGCTGTAAATCTAACCCACTTGCTGACCTCAAAATATGGCAATGAGTCAGACCCTGAGCATTTTAGCAAGACCCAACAGCCAGACAGAGAATTCTTTTCCATGAGTAACTCAGAACTCTTCATATCTAGTATCCCATCACCAGTTATTGGAGGTATTTGCTAACTGCAGTAATGGATAGACTATTTGCCAGCATAGGCAACCTCATCATATCACCCGCTTCATAAACTTATCAAGCTCAATCTTAAAACAAAGTAGGCTTTTTGCCCCCACTACTTCCCTTAGAAGGCTGTTCCAGAACTTCATTCCTCTGATGGTTAGAAACTTTCATCTAATTTCAAGCCTAGATTTGTGGACAGCCAGTTGATATCCATTTGTTCTTGTACTACCACTGGCCATTCACTTAAATAGCACCACTCTCTCCCTGGAGTTTATCCCTCTGACATATTTAGAGAGAGCAGTTATACCTCCCCTCAGCCTTCATTTTGTTAGGCTAACCAAGCCGATATCCTTAAGTCTCTTCTTGTAGGAGTTTCTCCATTTCTCTGATCATCCTAGCAGCCCTTCTCTGCACCTGTTCCATGTTTCACAAGATGATTTCAAACTGGGAGACCAGAACAGCACCCAGTACTCCAGATAAAGTCTCATCAGTGGCTCATACAATGATAATACTTCCCAAGTTCCCAGCTCTATTGGAAATGCCTTGCCTGCCATTGTAGGATTGAAGTAACCTATTTCACAGCTCCATTACATTGGCAACTCAGTCATCCTGTGATCCGCCAACGCTCCCAGGTTTTTCTCCTCCTCTGTCACTTCCAACTGATAAATCTCCTGCTTATTCTTGTTGCTAGTCCCTAAGTGCATGACCTTGCACTATTAAATTTCATTCTATTTCTATTAGTCCAGTTTTCAAGGTCACCCAACTCATTATGATATTCCCATTCCTCTTCCGTATTGGCAATACTGCCCAACTTTGTGTCATTTGCAAATTTTATTAGCGCATTCCCACTGTGTGCCATGGTCATTAATGAAAATGTTAAATAAAATTGGTACCAAGACTGATCCTTGAGGAACTCCACTAGTAACCTCCCTCCAGCCTGACAATTAGGGTGACTAGACATCCCGATAAAATTGAGACTCTCACGATATTTAGGCGTTTGTCCCGCGTCCCAACCGATGTATGGTTGGGACGCAATTTGTCCCGATATTTTGCACTCCTGGTTTTTTTGTTTGTTTTTTTTCCTCCATCGGCAGGATTCCCCCCGCTCCCCCCACTGTGTCCCAATATTTTCTTCTGGTCACCCTACTGACAATTCACTCTTCAGTATGACCCAGGATAGTCTCCCCTTTATCCAGTTCCTTACTCTCCTTTTGATTTTCATATTAATCCCCAGCCTCTCCAATTTAACTGATTTCCCATATGGAATTGTATCAAATGCTTTACCAAATTCCAGGCAGATTAGATCTCTTTCATTTTCTTTGTTTAAAAGAGTGGTTATCTTCTCAAAGACAGATCAGGCTGGTCTGGCTGTTTGGCAAATTTACCTTTTGTAAAACCATGTTGTATTTTATCAAAATTTGCCATTTACCTCTGTCTTTAATTACTTTCCCAAAATTTCTTCTAAGACCTCGCATATAACTGAGGTCAAACTAATGAGCCTTCAGTTTTCTGGATTGTTTCTGCCCTCCTCTTAAATACAGGTACTATATTTGTTCCTCCTTCCTCCTCCTTCTTCCAGCCTGGCAGCAGCTGCAAGAGGTAGAGTAGGGGACTCAGCATTGTTAACCAGTCAGGTCCTCACACTTGTTTTGTAACCCAGGAGAGCACACCTTACAGTTTGAAAACCAAAGCTTTAAAGTGAACAGCACCACAACAGCATGTAGCTGGAAGCAACTGTGCATTTTTAAACAAAACTTTAAGCTCTGTGGAAACATTCTGAGAGACTGTGCAGAACAGCTAGCAGCAAGTGCTCTGGTTGCTTAGCAGAGGCAGGCAGCAAAGAAATGTGCCATATTAGTGGTTACCAAGTGGTAGCACAGGTATGCATGGTCACACAGGCTTTTGCTAGTAGTAAATAAACAAGTCTATTCCATGAACTAACCAGTATTAAGATGTTTTTATAAAAAGGCAGCTGAGCTGAGGAGCTTGAGGTACTGCACATTGAAGTGTACAGTTGCATTGTTGACACCCTGCATTTCCTTTTGTTGAAAAGAAGTAAACTGGAGAAAGTTTTGCAGAACTACATTTAAATGAATAGGTTTAATGCCCACTCAAATGAAAGTTACTGGATGAGAGAATAGATTTAGAGGGACAATATCAAGATGTTTAACCACATCAAGCCTATCTTGAGGTGGTATAGTCAGTTAAGAAATGCCTATAGAGTCTAAATCTCTTTACAGTAAGTTCTCAGTATACAATGCCCATTAAATTAGTCATATTACTGCATGGATATTGCCATGAATGGCAGCTGAAGAAAAAAATATTCTAATTACAGCAATGCAGTTACCATATTGTTCTTCGTATCTTGATCTAAAGCGATGTATAATGTTGCTGTATATTAAACGTTTTATGCCAGAGACAATTGCCGTGAATGACTCTATACATTAGAGCAGGGGTCAGCAACCTCTGGCATGTGGATCTCCAGGGTAAGCACCCTGGCAGGCCAGGCCAGTTTGTTTATCTGCTGCGTCCAGAGGGTTCGGCCGATTGTGGCTCCCACTGGTCGCAGTTCACTGTTCCAGGCCAATGGGAGTGGTGGGAAGCTGCAGCCAGCACATCTCTCTGCTCGCATCGCTTCCCGCAGCCCCCATTGGCCTGTGACAGCGAACCGCAGTCAGTGGGAACCGCAATCGGCTGAACCTGCCAACGCGGCAGATAAACAAAATGGCCTGGCCCACCAGGGTGCTTACCCTGGCAAGCTGCATGCCAGAGGTTGCCAACCCCTGCATTAGAGCATCTAATCCTGCAGTCCTTATTTCAATATAGGGCCAATTTTCAAAAGTCAATTTACCCAACCTAAACCTCAGACTAGATTGTGCACACAAAATCCTGACATGTTTAATAGGTAGGCTATAAGGTCACTTGGAATATTTTGCTTCAGTATATTTTTCCATTAACAAAATCTTTGCTTTAATGAAAAAAACTCCCACAAACCCAAGAAGTTGGGTAGATGTGATGGGTTTGGGCCTTTTGATCTGATGTGCTAGGGTGCCACTGAGTCAGCCTATTCCGCCAGCCTGGTCCCCTTTACCTGGCCTGGCTGTGTTAGGTTCACAAGCCCATTCCAGCCAAGCACACAGGGAGGCAGGGACGGCTCTATGTTTTTTGTCGCCCCAAGCATGGCAGTCAGGCAACCTTCAGTGGCACGCCTGCGGGTGGTTTGCTGGTCACGTGGATTTGGCGGCGTTTCTGCAGGAGGTCAGCTGGTCCCACGCCTTTGGTGTACCTGCTGCCAAATTGCCACCAGTCCTGCAGGACTGGCAGACTTCCCGCAGGCATGCTGCCAAAGGCTGCCTGACTGCCGCCCACATGGCAACTGGCAGGCTGCCCCGTGCGGCTTGCCGCCCCAGGCATGCGCTTGCTGCGCTGGTTCCTGGAGCCGCCCCTGCAGGCAAGGCCACACCCAGCTGCACAGAGAGACAGAGATCTGCTCTGGAAAGATACAGCCTTAGGAGCTCACCCCAACACTCTTGAGCCCACTCCTTTTAAGGGGTATAAACCCAAAGGTTTTATGAAATTCACCCTCTTCCTCAATGTGGAGGAAGATATGCAATGTGGAGGGCGATACTACATATTTTTGAAAATCTGGCTTAGCAGGCAAAAAGTGAGCAGGAGCTTAGCATTACATTTTATGTATAAAGCTGCCAATACAGCAATACAAAGCACCCGAGTTACTTTTTAAAACAAGACCACCTCTTCCATTACCACAGCATCAGTAGCACCTTGCTAGGACATTGATTCAGAAATAAACTTATGCCATGTGTACACTAGAAGACGTTTGCCAGTAAAGCTATACCAGCAAACCCTCCTAGCGTAAATGCAGTTTATAATAGCAAAAAAGTGTTTTTGCCAGTAGAGCTTATAGCAGTTCCCCGAGCAAAATAATATATACCATCAAAAGTACTTTTATGTTGATATAACCGCATCTATACCTAGGACTTTGCCAGTATAGAATAGAGACATCACGATAAAAAGTCTCACCCCTGACAGACAGTACTATACTGGCAAAAGTTTCTAGTGTAGCCCTGGCCTTAGAAGGACAGCTAGCTAATGATCTATTAACACTACTAGTTCAGGCATCCTGTTGTTACATTAGGGTTGGTCAGTAGTGGCATAGAAGATCTGCAATCCTGTTTTCCTCTAAGATCTTTAAATGCGTATAAGTCTTCTAGTTACTTTTAAGTTTCTGATTTGAAATAATTATGCTTCTAAGCAGCTTATTACAGCTGAAGTGAAGCGAGTTACTGACAAGGCTAAGAATCACAGTCCTGAATATTAGAGATGGAAAATTATTGGCCTTATATAGTCCAAATGACAAGGGTAACACTTCCTAGCAAGCAAGTTTTTAGCAGGTTAAGAACACTGGAATTAAACACATTTAGTTCCTACACAAACAACCATTCAGATTCTAGGCATGCTGCATGTGATATCAGTTATAAAGCTCTAGCCCAGTTCACTACAGTATACAACGCAATAGTGTTGACTGGATTTGGAGACATCCAACATGGTGGAAGTTAGCGTCCATGGACCCAACCTGACCAACCCCTTCTCCCAGCCTCAGGTCCCCACAATGTCCTTGACTGATTGCCAGTAGTGTCCTAGGCCCCATTCCCTTATTTTCCCCTACTCAGTAGTCAGAGCAATCACCTAGATCTCAAATCTCGGTCTTGGCTGACTGCACCCAGTTACAGCCCAGAACCAGTTCCCCATCTCCCCTCCCCACTCACCATTTGGAAAGCTGCAGTTTAGTTCCACCTCCTGACTCCACAATCCACATGCTGCAGGTGTGAGGGTGTCACCAGCTGATGCAGGGCAGGGAACAGATGAAGGAAAGCTTATCAGAGCTTTAAGGCAGTCGCAGATACAAAGGAGAATTTGCAGGGAGACCCCAATCAGAGGTAACTGGACAGGACTAAAGTAAACTGGCACACTGCAACCCTCAACTCGATTGGGTAACCATATTTACCAAAGGGAAAATGGGACACCACATGGGGCTAGTCGGAGCATTCCCGAGCCCCAGGGCTGGCCCAATCCACACACGAGTTCCCACCCCACAGGGCTTACCCAAGCCCTGCCCCCTTCCTCCCACCCTCAGAGCAGGGCCTGGCAGCAGAGCAGGCCTGAGCCCTGCCCCCCATCCCTGAGGCTTGGGCTGGCATCACTGTTAATCTGAGCCCTGTTTGCCCCATCCCTCTGTGTGAGGCTGGGGCTGGCATTGCTGCTCGCCCAAACACCCTGCCTGCCCCCCCGCCCGCATGCAAGGCTATGGCTGGAGATGCTCCTGCACAGGACTGGAATCGCCGCTCACCCCCCCTCCCACTGGAAGTTCCTCCACACCCCAATTTTTTGACAAAAGTGGGCATTTGTCCTGTCTGCTCTTGCTAACTGATCAAGTTGGCAAGAACAAATGGGACAAATGCCCACTTTTGTGAAAACAGTTAGGACAGGGCTTAAAAAAAGGGACCATCTCTGCCAAAATGGGACATATAGTCACTCTACAACTCTACCAAAAATTCTCCCACCCTCTCCTGGCCTCTGCAATTCCCCTGACTAATCTGTCAGTCCCTACCCTTGGAGCTGCCCCAGCACTAGAGCTGGCTGGAAATTTTCCAAAGTTTTTCAAATGAGAAAAACCAAAACTATTTGCAGGAAGGATTAGTTTTGAGACAAACCTCCTGATTTGAAAGAAATGTGAGAAAGTTTTGTATCTGAAGTGTCCTATTGTGATGTTGTCAAAATGAAGATTCATTTTTTGATTCAAAACAACTTTTTGTTTTGAAATTTTAGTTAATTTATAGTTTAAAAAAGGTGAAAGGTCAAATATCAAGTGTTTCAACTGACCTGAATATTTTTTTTTCTCCTCCAGATTCATGAAAATTTTTGGATTTTGATTTTTTATTGTGATTCAGGATTGCAAGACTTCAAAGACTGCAGAAATTCTCACAGGATGGGAAAACTATTCCCTACCCTGCTCTGCTCTATCCAGTACTTCTGGAGCATTTCCCTTCAGCTAATTGCCGCTTCTCCAGGTGCTGTGATATCCTGCAATAACTGATAGAACTGACTGAAAACTACTTTCATTGGTGAAAAATTTCAACACAACAAAAAAACCTTGTTTAAATCAAGCTTTCAGGTTTTGATTGAAAATGGAAGAATTTGCACGTTCTGGCAACTGAAACATCAATAAATTCTGGCTTTTAGACAAAAATGCAATACCGAGGTAAACTTAATTTTTTCCCCATTTTAGTTTTGATAAAAAAGACTTAACAAAAAGAGGCTCGCAATGAAAATTTCAACCAGCTTTGCTAACCACCGATCTATTTACTGTTCATGCATTGCCAGAACGCGTTCTCAGTTGTTCACATGTTTGTACCTCCTTAGTAACTCCTCTGACTCTGCAAGAGCCTCCCATTCCTACCCTCTACCCCACATTCTGTTTCTCATCCACAGTCAGACTCTTGCTCTTCCAGAATCTTCCATCCCTACAAAAACACCCCTGACTGACTGTCTGCCCAAAATTAAGAGCCCAGAGCTTCCTTCCCATCCCCCTGTGCTATTCCTGACTAACTGCCGGTTTATTCTTTACCGCACCCCCATCCCACCACCACCTCCTGGAACTGCCCTGGCTCCGGCAGAACCTTCTAGCCCCTGACTCCACAATCCCTGATTAACTGTCAGGCTCTGTCCCCAACAAAACCAAGCTCTTCCAGAACCTTCCATCTCTATACTCCTGATGCCCATTTAGTCTGTGCTTCACTGATAAACCCCATTACTTCTCAAAGCTGTCCTCCACACACCATCCCTGACCTGCCGCCCTGCTAGTCTGTCCTCTGCCTCCACCTTATTAACTGCCCCAGGCCTGCCAAAATCTTCCCCATTCCCCTCCACAGCCCCGTGATATCCCTAACTGCCAATCAATTCCCCACCACCCACAGGCCCCCATCCCATGAGCCGAGCTCTGTCACAAACTTTCCTCCACTGTCCCCTTCACTGACTTACTGCCAGGGCAGCTCTAGGCATTTCGCCGCCCCAAGCACGGCAAGCAGGCTGAGTTCAGTGGCTTGCCTGCAGAGGGTCCGCTGGTCCCGCGGCTTCAGCGGACCTCCCGCAGCCATGCCTGCGGGAGGTCTGCCGAAGCCGCAGGACCAGCAGACCTCCCGCAGGCAAGCTGCGGAAGGTAGCCTGCCTGCCACCCTCGTGGCGATGGCAGAAAGCCCCCCACGCTGCCCCAAGCACACGCTTGGAGTGCTAGGCCTGGAGACACCCCTGCTTACTGCCAGTATCTCCCCCTTCCTCCCCTGCCCACAGCTTCACAAACAGAACTCGGCACTTCCAGAACCTTCCTTCTCCCCATATGCCTGGCTGACAGTCGGTTCTGCACTAATGGAAGTTGCTCTTACAGAAACTTCCATCCATCTATTATGAATTTGAGTGCAGGTCTGTGTCTCAGACAGAGCTCCGCTCTTCCATACCGTTGCCCCCACATCCCTAACTACCAGTGTCCTCCATATACAGAGGCCCACTCTTCCCGACCTCCCCCACGTCCCTGACTAACTGCTAGTCTGTCCCCCACAGAGCCCCAGCTCTTCTTGATCCTCCCCCCACATCCCTGACTAACTGCCAGTCTGTCCCCCACAGACAGAACCCTGCTCTTCCCGACCCCCCCCCCACAACCTAACTGGCCACGTCTGTCCCCCACAGACAGAGCCCCGCTCTTCCCAACCCCCC
The DNA here is from genome assembly GCF_003597395.2 of Chelonoidis abingdonii. Classification (NCBI taxonomy): domain Eukaryota; kingdom Metazoa; phylum Chordata; order Testudines; family Testudinidae; genus Chelonoidis; species Chelonoidis abingdonii. The sequence goes on along the minus strand of NC_133780.1, from coordinate 3,836,366 downwards.
CACATCCCTAACTGCCAGTCTGTCCCCCCACAGAGCCCCGCTCTTTCCGACTCCCCTCCACATCCCCAACTAACTGCCAGTCTGTCCCCCACAGATAGAGCCCTGATCTTCCCGCCCCGCCCCATCCCTGACTAACAGCCAGTCTGTCCCCCACAGACAGATCCCTGCTCTTCCAGACCCTTCCCCCCCATGCAGAGACAGATTTACAGTAAAACACAGGGTGTCCTGGCATGGGGTCCCCAAATGACAGGAGGCTCCAGGGCTGGGAAGCTGCCGGGGCAGAAGCTTGGTCCTGCCAGCTTCTGGGGCTCCTGCTGCAGGCTCCCCTCCCTCCCTGCCCATTTTTTCTTCCCCATCTACCACCATAGCCCCCTGTGATGAAAGTGGGAATTTACTTTTATGAACAATAAATGTAGGGGGCTTAAGTGTTTCCCCTGGGCCATAGAAAGCAGGTGGTGTTTGTGACATGGAGCCATTAGGGCTGTCTAGGTTCCAATCCATATGGTTGAATGGGAGACCCTACAGAACAATGGAAACCTCAATGTCTGGGCATGAACACCTACCTGTGATGGGTTTGGTCACAGAGACCCCCTTGCAACTGTCACCTTCATGTGCTGAATTTGCCTTTGAGCCCATTTTTCCTGTCAGCCTGGGACTCCAGAACCCTGCCTTGTTGAGCCAGACACGCCTGCCAGCTGCAAACACAGACCCAGGTCTGGTCCACGCCCCCAAAGCTGCAGACTTTAACCAAAAACTGTTCAGCAGGTCACCTATCTCCAGCACCCAGACACCCAGTTCCCACTGGGATCCAAACCCCAAATAAATCCATTTTACTGTGTATAAAACTTAAACAGGGTAAATTGTCCACTCTCTATAAAGCACTGATAGAGAGGTATGCACAGCTGTTTGCTCCCCCAGATATTAATCACATACTCTGGGTTAATTAATAAAGAACAGTGATTTTATTAAGTATAAAAAGAAGGATTTATGTGGTTTCAAGTAATAGCAGACAGAACAAAGTAAGTTACTAAGCAAAATAAAACAAAACATGCAAGTTTAAGCTTAATACATTAAGAAATTGAATACAGGTAAAATCTCACCCTCAGAGATGTTCCAATAAGCTTCTTTCACAGAGTAGACTCCTTCCTAGTCTGGGCCCAATCCTTTCACCTGGTGCAGAGCTTGTTAGTTCCAGCAGGCATATTAGGTGAAAAGCCAGGGATTTCACATGATTGGACCCCTTTGTTCTGCTCCACCCCCTTTTATAGCTTTAGCACAAGGTGGGAATCCTTTGTCTCTCTCTGGGTTCCCAACTTTCCTTCTAAATAGAAAAGCACCAGGTTTAAGATGGATTCCAGTATCATGTGACATGGTCACATGTCCTGTGAGACCCCAGCCTTCATCCTTCCAGCACTGGCCTGCATATACCCGGGAAGTTTTGCAAGTAAACAGAGCCATTCACAATCAATTGTCCTAGTTAATTGGAGCCATTAAGATTCCAAGCCACCATTAATGGCCCACACTTTGCATAAAATAGGGCTTCAGAGTAATATTTCATATTTCTAGTTTTAGATTCAAGAATGACACATTCATACAAATAGGATGACCACACTCTGTAGATTATAAGCTTTGTAATCATAATTTACAAAAGATCTTTGTGTAAAGCATATTCCAATTATATTATATTTACATTCATAAGCATATGGAGTGCAACGTCACACTGCCAAAGGGGAAGCTGAGGCACCTGAGCCTGGAGAACAAAGGGGCTAGGTTGCTGCTGGAGTCAGTTCAGAACAAAGGTGGAGTCCATGGGAAGCAGGGCATGGTGAACCCATGGGACCCTGCCCCATCTGATCTCTGGTCTAAGACTATCTCTTTTATGCTAGCCTACAGCCTTTCAGCTTCTATATTGCAGATGACTGATGAATTGGTACCTTATGTTGGTAAGGCTGCCTGGGGTCACTGCAGATGTTCACTGAGGGCACTGCACCCTGGAGAGGAAAGTCTGAACAGGACCCTACCTCAGTTCAGCTTGCCAAATGGATTGCTTGGGCCCCAAGGCCCCAGTTTCAGAGTCGTTGAGGTGACAGGCCAGCTGTTGCAGAACAGTGGGGATTGTTGGGGTCCAGGACACTAAAGTAGTTACTAGCAGGAGACTGATGGAAGGTTAGAGCATAGCACAGACACTGTAAGTCAGTGACATTCCCCTGCCCTGCCCCCACCATGAGAAAAACTGGACAGTCAGGCTGGAGGAGCAGTTTATGGGCAGAGGGTGACTCTCAATGGCTAGCAAGTGCCAGCTCTGAATCCTGTGAATTCCCAGAGCAGCGTCTGCAAAGATTAGGATCGGATTTTCCAATGGGAAGTCTCACTGCGGACTTTAGATTAGCACACAAAGAACTGTACCTACAAGGGTGTTTTTGGGGGTAAATACCACAACAAAGTAAGTGGAGGGATAGCTCAGTGGTTTGTGCATTGGCCCACTAAACCCAGGGTTGTGATTTCAATCCTTGAGGGGGCCACTGAGGGATTGGGGGCAAAATCAGTACTTGGTCCTGCTAGTGAAGGCAGGGGGCTGGACTCAATGACCTTTCAGGGTCCCTTCCAGTTCTAGGAGATAGGATATCTCCAATCATTATTATAGTGGGCATTTTCCATAATATTTTGACACCTGTGTGCCTCAGTTTCCCTGTGTGCTTTGCATTGCTACCCAGGGGGTGCAAATGGGTTAAATCTGTTCTTGGGGGCAGATTAAGAGACAGGAGGTGTTTGTGTCACACAGCTGTCTGGGATGGTATGAAGGGGGTCATTAAAGGACTGGTAGAAAGTGACTCAAATCAATGGAAAATTTGGAAAGGCAATGGGAACCCACTGGCCGTGATGTTCAGGCCTAGCAAACACCAACTAAAACAAAGGACATTTCCCCTGTCACATCTTGGAAGAGAAGCAGGACAAAGGCCCCAGCTAGAGAACAAAGGGGAAAGGTGAAGGCTGGGAGAAGGGCTGGCCTCTGGGAAGACAGAGGATCTCACACTTGGGACTGATAAGGAGACAGAGACAAAAATGGATCCCATGCCAGCTCGACTGGCTGATGGCACTGGCTTGGCCACTGGGGACCAGGCCTTAACCTTTGCCTTTCTATGCTGCTCTGAGGACTTACAGATTCTGTAGCCAGGTGACTTATAAATTGTTACCTTGTTTTGAAAAGGCTGCCTGGTGTTGCTGCAAATACTGCAAGCAGTGTGTGCTGCAGGGGTACAGCGTACACAAGCCTCCCGTAGGAGACTGGAATCTGCAGGGAGCCACAGAGAGAGAGGGAGAGAGAGGAATAGCTGGTGCTGAGAGCCCAGTTTCAGAGTCCTGGAGGCTATGGGCCAGACCCAGCCTAGTAAAGGTGCTAGTTACGGGCTGGGCATAGACCAGACCCTGTGGATCTGTGACAAGAACTATTGTGTGCCCAGATTTGGGTGCATAAATGGTAAGCAACTACCAGATGTGGGAATACAAACTGGCGCTTTTTCACCTAAATCTGCCACAGAATTAGAGGCTATGGCTGAAAGTGGGGCAGGGCGGAAGAATGTTCAAAACGGTGCCTTTCTGAGATGTGGCCAGATGGCACGTAGGTCTCCAAAAGTGACATTGGTGCTTTATGACTTTTAATTTTCAAACTGTTCCTAAGAGCCAAGAGTGTCTGCTCACACACGATGTCCAGGAGGCAGCCAGCTCCTCATGAAATCAGACCCAGATACTGAGGAACAAGTGACTGGATCTGCCTTGGAAAATGAGTTTGTCGGAGGCTTTAGAATTCTTTAATTAGCAAATGTGTTTTTCTTTTAGAAAATAAACAAGAGTGCTTGCCATTTCAGTTACGCAAGTGCAGCTCACTGGTGTGACTGCTTATTTCAGGGCAACTTTCTCACAAATCCATTTAGCTACCGCCTTGCAGGTTTCCGAAATAGTGCGGTTCCCTTTGATCATCCCACAGCTCTCCCCGTCAGCAGCGCCTGTTAGCTGGAACCTGGGGAACAAAGAACAGGAATCACTGGGTGTTTAGTTTTACTAAGCAAGATCTTTAGCAGCTATCCCTTGTTTGGAGCGATGGCCTCTTTCCACACTAGCTTCCTTCATCCCTACTTTTCTACAGAGTCCTAGTTAGTAACGTGCCTCCCAGAGTGGGAAAGGAGCTGGGGAGGCTCAGTTCAGTGCTGGAAAACACTTGTCCACTTGCAAAATCCACTGTGATGATTGACCAACGCTGCCCGTGGGTGTGTTCAAACCCCACTGCTGGGGAGCCAAGCCGAGGAGCCCAGCAGCACCCGTGTGGTTCTATTTTGTACAACTGTGTCATGTGCACTGAGTGGTGTCTGAAGTGGGTGGAGCTTAGTTGGTGGGTGGGGCTTGGGAAAATACCACCACTTTCCCCACCCCCATTGCAGCCCTGGTGAAGGTAAAATGTGCTGCTCAGCAGGAGAGGGGACCCTGACCCTCCATTAACGAGCACATTGCTGGACAAGGGCCACCTTACTCAGGCAGAGCAGCACAGCTGAGAGCTAACATAGGCTTGAACAGCTAAGTGCCTCTTCAGCAAGACAAGGATTGTGCTTAAACTAGTGTCTTCCCAGACATGCCCATTCTCCAAACAGACCCTGGCCTGACCTCCCTTTATCCTGTGGTCTTGCAAGCACACGAGGGCTTGAGACTGACCATCTCTCCATGGGGAGGACTCTGCCTGGTGCTTAACTGTACTTGTGCTCACAGACAGCCTCTGCTCCTGCTAGCGCTAGAGAGCACTAACCTTGTGTTCCCACTTGTGCACCAATCAAGTCACACTCAGTTTCAAAGCTAAAATAGGAACCTTGAACACTCACAGTGTTTCATTGAACGTGGAGCCGTCCACCCAGGTCCATTTCCTCTCTGGGGATGTAACACTGAGTCCAAGCCAGACCAGGTTCAGTTGTGGAATACTCAGTACATACGCCTGTAAGTGACAGGATAGAGGAGTCTGGGTGAATATAACCTGCTGTGATTCTCTGGCTTCTTTGCTCTCTCGGCAAATGAAGGAAGAGAACCTGCTACACAGTTCTGCAATAGATATAAACCAAATTTCTGATGTTTCCCTTTCCCAGTCTCATCCTTTCCTTCCCCTCCACATATCAATAATATTTTAATGTGCTCTGGAATAGATTTTTCTTAAGCCAAATGCCATACAGCAGGGGCATTGTTGTTTTGCTGCAAGCCCATTGTATTACATTATGACTAGCGACACTCATCTCTCAAGGGGTGGGTTAAGCCATTTTTATTTACTGTACCATCTCCTCCTTGTCTTGGATCACCAGCATCTGAGAACTCTTTGCTGAGCAGTCCTCATGACTCTCACTCCACGTTTTACTTTCTTTAGAGACCCAATAGCACTTGTTCTTGTGCAGCAGCCAGTCAGCTGGGCACAGTTTGCACCCACAGCCCTCTAGAAATAGACATGGAACAGGCAGGATTACATGGGCTGGAAGCTTCTGAACAATGTTGAGCTTCCCTGTGTTCACGAGGGGCCTTCAAACGATAAACATTCTCAGCCAAGACATTTCTCTTTATTCATTGTTTGTTTGAGGAAAGGTTCACTGGAAGTGTGGGTCAGGAGAGAGGTGCTCTGGCAGAGCTGTAATGTGAATAGGAATTCATAAGCTCAGGCACACAATTCACATTTTACAGGTTCAGTATCACACGATGCATTTCCCCCCCAAGGAGCATCGAACCGCTGAAATGAAAGATACGACAAAACTGTCACCTTCTCTGCTGAACCACTTCTGGAGCACTTTAAAAGTAGTAGGAGGGAGGTAAGGGATTCTCATAGGAAGTGCTGAGGGCTGCGTGCTGATCACACACACAAACACACACAAAACCACCTTACAAGAACAGTATTGCGGTTGCAAAGTCAAGCACTCAAAAGTTAGGAAGTGTCAGAATTAAGGTTGCCTGTGCAATCTCTGTTGGGTTCCCTTGTGCATATGCATTATGATCCAGTCCGTAATTACATAGTCACGTACCAGTTTTCTCCACCGGACCCCTGTGTCATTCAGGGCACATAACAGATGGGTCTTTAGCGTCCTGGATTGCTGCTACCACGTGGTGTTACAAGCCTCACCTAAAATCTTCACATGCACATCCTGAATACCTGTACTCAGTGCCTCAAAAGTCAGTATAGGGAAAGCCAGTGCTATCTGGTGGTGGAGTAGGGAGGCTGAACACCTGGGTTCTAAACCCAGCTCTGACACTACCCCACTCTGGCTATGTCTACACTTGTGATCATTAAAATCCCAGTATCCTCTTTTGACTAACAGAGGATTTACCAGCTTGTGTAACTACATTTTTTCCTCCCTAAAAATCTCTCTGGAAATTTCAACTGGATGTGGCAAATATTTCCAAATTATAGTCTATGGGGTGCTTGTAGGTGCTCCATGAAAGCTGACAGGTCACATGTGCCCGGCTTCTCCTTGTTTCCAGCTGCTGTATCTCACTACAAGATAGCAACAATTACATGTAATGCTCTCCCAGTACATCTCTACCCCGATATAACGTGACCCAATATAACACAAATTCATATATAACACAGTAAAGCACTGCTCCGGGGAGGCAGGGTTGTGCACTCCAGTGGATCAAAGCTAATTCGATATAACGCGGTTTCACCTATAATGCAGTAAGATTTTTTGGCTCCTGAGGACAGTGTTATATCAGGATAGAGGTGTACTACTTTTCTATGAGCAACTTCTGTAGTTGCCATTGGGATGTTATTGGATTACAAAATGGAGGTGAGGAGGGTGGGGTCTGGGAGTTTACACATGGGAAGGCAGGCATCCATTAGGTGCTCTGTGTTACAATATGCTGCACCATGCAAAAATATTTGAAACTACCTGGGATTTGGAATTGTTTTTCACTTCCTCTGCTGTGGTATTGCATAATGATGTGTGCTACTAAATAGCTAGCAAGTTTCACCCCACATGTGATCACACTACAATGGTAAGTGAAAGGATATAAAATGTGCTTGTTTTGTACACATTGGAAGTACTTTGAATGACCACTAGATATCACTCCTACTACTCTGCACAACAGCTGAAAATTTATTTAACAGAGCTGCCTGAAAAGTGAGATTTTCCCTGGCAAATTATCAGATGGTTTTCTCCTTTTTTGCTTTCTCTCCTATTTTTCTCTCCACTGGAGAAGAGATGTGAAAAGATAAAATGTATAGGAAAGTGGGGAAAAGGTCAAGATTTTGAAACTAAATATTTAGTTTTTCTCTGAAAATTTTCCCTTTGGAAAAATTTCAGAAAATTGAAAAATAAATTATATCATGAAAAATAAAATTTGACAAAACCCTCTTTTCTGATTAAGAATCAGATATGTTTCAGCCAGTTGTAGTATTTATTTTGCAGCCATCAAACAGAACAAATGACAAGAAAAATAAAGACAGGAAGATGAAGCTCTGGAACATCTCAGCTATGTATAAGTTATTGTGACCCAGTAGCTGAATTTTCAATCAGTAAGTTTGGAATGAGAGTTCTTCCAGGTGGACACAACGTTGCAAAGAGTACAAAGAATAGAAGATACAGTTACCTGTTGAGTTGTTGTCTGGCTTTGGATACAAATTTTGATTCGAACAAGACTGGCAATCCTTCAGGCAGGAATTACATTCAGTTCCATTTGTTGTTCTTGGGCTTCCAGTCTGACCTTCACAAGGATCGTGTAATAAAAGGTAAAAAGTATCAATTCACCAAATACTGTGGGAAATCTATCAAGTTACAATGGGGACAGACAAGCAGCGTGAGATGGAATCTGACTCATTATCCATTGTAAGGTTCATTCCACATTTTTGCACTTCTTACAGTGGAGCTGTTACAGTCAAATAATGCATGTTTCATGTATCAAGCTCTCAACTCTACTTTGTTTATGTAACACTTTTGATGTCTATGGCAGTGATGAAATGCCTGGTAATTTATTCAGAAATGTTTTGGAGGCCAAAAAATAGAATCTAAATGGAATTGCAGGGGAAGAGGAGAATTCGCCGAGCCAATGGATCTGTGGCGCTGAGATACTCACCCCAAACACCAAGCGCAATCACAGCTGCCGCTAGGATGATGTTCCCGGCCCATCCAAGCCATAGAGCCATCCGATGCCAGCGTGGGCACTGAGGGATTTCTGCAAGAGTCAAAATCTAGTGTAAAGATTCATAATGAAACACGGAAACTTCTCCCTTGGAGGCTGCTCAGCTGGAGATAAGGATTAAGTTCAGGCTCATTAATATGAGGAGGAAAATGATCACGCACAGAGTTTAAAACTCTGAGGCCACATCACCCTCACAAGGGCAACATTAATTGTCCAACTAGATAGAAGTAGAGGAAAGCTGAAGAAAATACCAGAGATAACTAATGTTTACTTGTTAGCAAGTTCACATCAACGGTCAAGCAAGAGGTTTCCTTCTGATTATTGATTAACCAGGTGTGGGTTTTTTTCCCCAGAGTTTGCAGCCTTGAGGCCCCTAAAATGCATGTATAGCTACTTCAACACAATTTTTAACAGGAAAGATGTGGGGACAAGCTGCCTTTTCTGTGGCACTCAAAACCCCCTCCCCTCCTGCCTTGGTTAAGCTAAGCCTGCTGCATGGCCACTGTTTGGTCTGCTGACTTGGCTGCTTTTAGCAATAAGCAATAATGGTTTCAGGCACTTTACTGGTTTGCTGAAATCTCCCCATTCAGAAGAGTACAGAGAATGTCAGAGGGGAAGGTGCTAGAGACTTGTTTGGCTCCTGAGTGTCCCATGAAACCAGCTGCTTGTAGGCAGAGGAGGAGGACTGTGATGAAGAACGCTGAAAGAGTTTGTTCTTGTGCTTTCGAGGTCCCCTCCCACTGCCACTGCGGAGAGAGGTTGGAACCTCCTTAGTGAGCAATACACCTGAGAGACATCGTTGCTGAGCCCTCCCTTTGAAACCTGTCAAGGTTCAGATAATTCTCTGACTGGGGGGTACATATGCTTCTAATAAGCATGGTCATACTGGCTCAGACCAAAGGTCTGTCTAACTCAGTGTCCTCTCTTCCGACAGTGCCAGTGCCAGGTGCCTCAGAGGGAATGAACAGAACAGGAAATCATCAAATAATCCATCCTCTGTCACCCGTTCCCAACTTCTGGCAAAGAGTAGATTTGATCTTCTCCAGATCTTCTCACTGGCCCTTAAAAGGCAGATCTTCTATCCTACACTGGGCTGCTGTAATGAGGGCTGGGCAGTGGGGTCAGGAACATCTACGCAGGACTATCCCAGTGGCCACAGCCCTTGTATTGGTATCTAAGGCATCATATGCTATGTTAAGAGGATGTTTACCCATTTGACAGCCCCTCCAGTACCAGCGCCCTAGCCACCTGCTTCTGTTCCTCTGGAAGAGACACCAAGAGGGGTTCAGGGTATCCCAGTGAGCATAGCTCTACCTGGACATTACTGGTTGGTAACTCAAGACTTGCATTCCTAGACAGCCTGAGGAATATTCCCTACAACCAAAGGAGATAAATCTTTTCCTTTCCCTGTTTGTGAGAGCAGAAGGCAAGGTTCTGGGCCTGTCCTGGGCCACTGACACTATCACAGAGTTGGGGGTATGGTATTGCTGAAGGAACTGACATCTTTCTGATGGAACAGGATACACTGGCCTGTTCTCTTAGAGACCAGGGGAAAAAGCACAAGAGTCAGCCAAATGTCCTTTGTAAGATTTGTCAGCCCCTGACTGGTGGGAGAACAATTTGCTTTCACCTGGGCCTGCAGAATATTGAACAGCTCCACTGCAGAAGTACCTATCTTGAGCTCCAGAGGATTGGTCCTCTTCCCGAGATGCTCTTGAAACTGTCTAGTCGCCAGGAGGTGGCACTACAGAAAGACTATATTTTCATGCAGGACAATGGCATAGTAGTGTCCCCAAATGGAGATTCTTCCATGTCCTGGAAGTATCACTGTCCCACATGTCATCGTCTCAGACACCGGTGTGGAGGGACAGTAGGCTAGGCCAGTGCCAATGCTGATCAATGAGGCACCAGAATTGGAGCTGACAGTGGCTGATGGAGCTTCCACCAAAATCTATATTTCTACTGGGGCAGGAGGTTTGGGTTTGTCGTCTCCATTAAGGTGTGAACAGATTCCTGAATATCTGACTCGCATCAGTGACTGATGGGGCTTGAAAATTCTTGGAGGAAAGATCCCTTGCATCACCTTCCTTTTGCATATTCTGTCAAATTTATGACTATTCATGTTGTATAGCAGCGTCTTCTTGTCATGGGAAAGGTATAACTTGAGTTGAGAAAATAATTAGAGGTCACCTCTCTTTCTCTTTACATCTGCAAGCAGATTGTGACTATCTTGACTTCATTATTCAAATCTGCAGAATAATTTCTGAACATGATTCAGTTTTTAAATCCCTTGAACAGTAAAGTCTTTGAATGGGAAACTAGTCTCCTAGTAACTTGCTATGTTGACACTTGAACATAGTTTTCAAATTTTAGGGAAGAAAGTGATAGTTGGTCAGATGGTGCAAAAAGGCTGTGAGGGAAGGATTTAGAAAATGGTCAATGGACCGTGGCAGAGAGAACATGCTCAGTCCCTTAACTGTTCACTTCTTGACATTCTAATGTTTGGTGCTTTTAAAATGGTTCTGATATTTTCCTACTGTAAAAAAGTTAGAAAATCTACCATGAAGTAAACCCTAGAAATCACTTTACATTTTCAAGGCTGTCTTCAAAGAGAAAGAGGGTTAGAGACTTAAAAACATAATTTAAAATAAAGAGCAACAGTCTCTAGGCTCCACTGAGTTTGTAATCACAACAGGAGACTTCACTGCTTTCAATATCAAAGAACTTAACTTCAAGTAACTTTAAAAACTGTAGCCCGTTATTCATAAAAGTTCATCTTATGTGAGAGTTCTCAGTGAGACTCAATAAATAAAACTTATGACCTTAATAGAACAAGATGTTCTAGAGACATAAGTGGACAAAAAATGGTGTATTTTTAAAATAGTAAAAAGCTGAATCTGTTTTTTAATTAAAATAATTAAATGATTTGTTAAATTAACTTCATATTTTAAAAAAAAATTCTTGTTTGGAAGCAAATTAACACATCTCAGGATAAAAAGAGGGGGAGAGGTTAGAGATGGTGTTAAAAAATTAGGCTTATACTAGAAACTCTTTGACAAATGTAACTACTGTGGCTCCACAGTTTAAGCTCCAGATTCCAAGGAAAGTAAAGGACATGTGTAGGGACCCACCTCCTGGCCACAGCAACCCATTTCCATTTTCCAGCCCCAGGGGGCACCACATGGGGCTGGAGCTCCTCCAACTCCCTGGGGGCAGAGAGCCTGGTCAGGTTTTCCCCAACAGCATCCAGGACCCAGCCCATGACCCCAGTGTCCTGGATGCATCACAAGGGACAGGAGTTCCAACTCTGGGAGGCTTGAAAGGAGAGAGATCTGGCATGGACTGGGCTCCCCCAAGAGCCATACCACAAACCAACACCTGAACCCAGTGGTCTATTTCCTCCCTCTGTGATAAGTCTTTTGCTGCAGCCAGCTAATTAAATTAGTCTTGTTGTTCAAGCAGTAGCAGTTTGTGCTGCAGTGCTGAACCTTCAGGGTTCAAACTTTGCTGAAAATACATGATGGGGGTTGCTACAGTGGCACATAACAGAATTTGGTTTTACCCTTTTCCTTTAAAAAAAAATCTAGTAAATTACATACAAAGAAGACTCCCAAAAGAATGATTTCAGAGGGGTAGCCATGTTAGTGTGTATCAGCAAAAACAACAAGGAGTCCTTGCGGCAACTTAGAGACTAACAAATTCATTTGGGCATAAGCTTTCATGGGCTATAACCCACTTCATCAGATGCATTACAGCCCACAAAAGCTTATGCCCAAATGCATTTGTTAGTCTCTAAGGTGCCACAAGGACTCCTCGTTGTTTTTTCTCAAAAGAATGTTATTTAGATTGCAAAGTCAAGCACTCAAAAGTTAAGAAATGCCAGATTTACAATTGCTTCAGGAAACTTCTTTGTTCCCTTGTGCATATCGATTATGACAATGTATGTCCATGTAATTAAAGACTACTTTTTTTCTAAAGGATCCCTGCCTCATAGAATACACAAGATGGTTGCACAGTGGGGCAGAATTAAGGTTGTACCAGCAACTGTATGTCTGGCATGTCCTAACTTTAGGATGCTTCATTGTGCAAACTAAGTAATGGTTTTTAACTTTTTATATGTAATCCTGCATATACTGTACTATATACAGACTGAGTGATAAAATATCTGAACTATTAGTATTTAATTTGCTCGTCAACTGAAATATCAGCTTTATATATTTTGATTCTAAGATTAACAGCATAATAGTCATCTAAAATGGCCTCTCATTAGTAGCCTGACTCTATTTATAGAAAATATACTCTGAAAATAGCTAATATATTTACTGTTTTATTATATTATTAGGATTTTTTATCTCCAGATACTAACTTTTTCAGGTGAGTCTTGTAAAAAATTATACTATGATTTATATATTTACATTTTACATCCTTTTAAGTTTAGTTTACTGTTCCTTGTATATTCATTATTCCTGGAACACTGAAAGCTATTATTTTTCTTCCTCTTCTTCCTACTGTGATCATCTTTCTTAAGAGTTGTCTAAAGTTTAATTGCTCTGAAGTGTAATGACTTGATTCCTCACAAATCCTCCCTATCCAGGTCTTTTCAGAAACCAGTACAATCCCCTGCTGCATCCCCCACTGTTTTCTTCATCCTTTATTGACCAAGTTGCCCTTCATCTCTGTCTCTTCTCCTCACCTATTTCCTAACCTGGGATACTAGACTTCAGTCTCCCTATTTGCCTCTTCATGAATCCTTTCTTCCTCACTTCCCTCACCATGTGGAATCACCTCCATCACCCTCTGCACTGATTTCTCAGCAATTTTCCAAATCCAGTCTCTTCTCCCTGATCTGTGTGATATAACGTTCTCTCCAAGAATAAATGAAAGACACTGAATCGAGTCTCCCAGATTCCTTGTGTTCAGTCTTCTCAAGACTTGACCAGTGCATTGCTCTTTACCTCTGACTTACCCCATTACACTATGTACTGCATCGTCAATACAGCATGAATATCCACCCCCAAGTGTTTATGAAATATGTATAAAAATGCCATAAAATAAAGCTGTATTGTTCTTCACATGGAGTTTACATGTACAGACTGTCAGTAGCTCTGAAGATTTCTGTGACACTCTGTATTAACATTAAAGTAAAATTTACAATATTACATTGAAGAGATTCAGTTCCTAGTTCTGACAGGTGGTAAATTACCTCATATTTGCTGAGTCCTTACATACAAACGGAACATAGAGACTCCCACCTGCATTTTGTTTCTAGAAAATCTTTCTTTAAATATCTGTGCTACCAGTAAAAACAAAAACAAACAAAAAAAACACCCAAAAAGTGAAATTCAAACCAAAAAAAGAGAGCATACTGCTACAAAACTAAGAAGCTAAATAATACACTTACTGGGGTGCTGAGCTGGATGCTGTGACTTTGAAGTGGGAAAAGCTCCAGGAATGTATAAATCAGCATATACTATTTCTCCAGCCATGGCAAGTGCACAGGAAGATGAGAAGGTACAAGAAGGCAGACTGTCTAAGAGTTGCCTCATATTTATGCATGAACCAAGATGACCGACGTATCCAGTAAGAGGAAGTGTGTATCAGAAGGTTTTGACTTTCTTCTTTCCTAGCAAGCTAAGAGAGAAATCCAGGCACTAGAGATAAAGTGTTTGATGTACAATTGCACCAGCTAATCTGAGACATTCTCTCAATACATTAGAGCAGGTACTGGGATCAGATGAACCGTTGATTTTTCCTATATTAAAAGAAAGCTGCTCCCTGTTATGTTTGGTTCGGAAGCTCTGGATATTTTAAGATGAGAAATTCTTATCATCGCATAAAACTGGAAAACAGATTGAAAAATAAGAACTTTTTAATTACAATTCATATTTCCCATTGGAGACAGATGTCTTTAATTTATCTCATCAATAGGGACAGTAATATCCCTCTCTTTAGCTATTCTACTCAGTTTCTACACTGTTACCCCTTTTAACCTGACTGTCTACTCAAAGTTGGGAGCTTTGTGGGTTGTTCCAGTTAGGAAGAGAAATTGCTGATAGAGGCCATTACCTCTGATGCAATCTTATTTACAAAGAATGTACAAAGTCCTGTTTCCCCAAACACAGGAGGAACTAAACAGGAGCCATTGTCCTTGTTCACAGGTCCAAAACTCATTTCAGCTTTCCAACCCAAATCCTCTCTCTAGGCTACTCCCCTGGGCAAACCATGCTTCCAATGGCTTGTTGTTGAGGCTGCATCTGTTCCCCTCTCACCTTCCACCCCCGGTTTCACTGTCTCTGCTCTGTCTCATGCTTCTCTTCACACATACACACACACATATATCTCTGGCCAAACAATACATGGTGGAGCCTTCTCCCACACAATGCTCACGTCCACCTTTGTCTTAAGTAGGGACTTGTGATTATAGAATCATAGAAGATTAGAGTTGGAAGAGACCTCAGGAGGTCATCTAGTCCAACCCTCTGCTCAAAGCAGGACCAACCACAACTAAATCATCCTAGCCAGGGCTTTTCTTAACTTATCTTAAATCGGGGGCTCTCAAACTGGGGGTTGGGAACCCTCAGTGGGTCGCCAGGTTACTACATCAGGATCACAAGCTGTCAACCTCCACTCCAAACCCTGCTTTGCCTCCAGCATTTATAACAGTGTTAAAGATACAAAAAAGTGTTTTTAATTGATAAGGGGGTGGCAGCACTCAGAGGCTTCGTGTGGGAAAGGGGTCACCAGTGCAAAAGTTTGAGAACCACCACGGCTTAAATGAAGGCCAATGGCTAAACCTGCAATAACATCATTAGTATCATTCCTTTGAGATATTCAGACTCTTGTAATAGCACTTCCTTTGCAACCTACACCTGACCCAGGGAAAAGCTGCTCTGTTGCACTAGGACTACAAGGCACTGAGTGACATCCTACTGAAATAATGGGAGGAAAGGGTGCTCAGCACTTCACAGGACAGAGCCCTGTGTCTGATCCCTGGACTATAGGAGTCAGCCAAGGTTCTGCAGAAATTTTGCTCACAGGAAAATAATCAGGTTCCCTAGTCACACAGTGACCTGACAAGTAAGTACGGTTGGAGGAAACTGGTCTTATGCAGTAATGCCGGCACCTCTACATCTCACATAGCACTTGCTAGTAACATTTGTTTATTAACTACCTGGTTGATAAATCTGCAGCTCCAGAGGTGTCTCCTCCTGACTTCTCTGTTCATCCCTCGTACCCCTCCTGTTACTGCAGCAAATCCACCCCTCTGTACAGAAATCCTAATGACTACAGCACTGCAGTAAAGGAGGCTTTAAAACATCCCCTTCTGATCCTCCAAGATCCTTGCAGCAGAATCATGGTCAATGGAGCTATTTTGCACGGTAAACTGGCTAAGCGATCCAGGCTGCATAGCCCAGACATCAGATCCAGGCGTCAACTGCTGTGAAGAACTGTCAACATGCTTCACTGATAAAATCAACCAAATATGTATGAATGGAGCTGACTGGGAAAGAAAATTCCATTGCTCACCAGATTGTATTATTCATCCCACCATCCCTGAGATTGCCTCCCTCAAGAAGCCCTGAAAAATGTTTGAGATACAAGCTGTGAAACAGATTCATGCCCCTCCTCGCTGTTACAAGTCAGGTAGGAACAGCTATGCTCACTATTCATGGAAATAATCAACACCTCCTTCGGAGAAGCACACCTGCCACATTCCTTGAGAAATGTAATTGAGATGATTCGGGGAATCTGTCTATGTACAATTTATAATCTTTGGTTAATTTTATGAAATTTCTGTATCATTAATGCCTCAATGTGTCTGGCAGGATGTATAACACCCCCTCTTCCTTTCCTTCCATGGTCAGGAAGAACCTATAGAATAAATAAAATAAATCATTAACCATAATACCTCGTCTCTGACCAAACTATGAGTATGCTAAGGAGGGTGTCTGATATGGGAGAACCAGTTTGACCCAGATGGTCTGAAGGGACTGGGTTTTAGAGAATAGAAAGTCCACAAACAGGAAAACAAAGAAACCAGGTGCTGATTTTCTCTAAAGACTCAGAAGGACTCTGAGACAAAGGAAGTTTGAGCAGGAGAGAGGAACAGAGAGGCATGCTTTTGTAGCAGAGGGCACCTTCTTTGACTGTGGGACCAGCCAAGGTCAAAAGAAGCAGGCAGGAGGAAAGAGCAGACTGCACGTTCCAGAGGAGAAGTCATGAGGAGAGAGGTACAGAGGAGGGGACTTGGAACCCTGAAAGGATACTCCCCCAAATCACGACAAACACTCCAGCATGGTGAGGAAAGTGAAACAAGAACGGTGTATAGATGTTTTAGTGTTTTGATAAGAGCTGTACATCTCTGGAGCTACCTAAAAGAACAGTGATTGGTTTGGGAGCCATTTGCAAAGCCTCTGTGTTACATGCTTCAACTATCACACTCCGCAGGAGAGGTAAACTGTAAACCCAAATACCCATAGGGTCAGACCTCTGTAGAAAAGTGCTTAAGCTACTGGGATGTCTATGTGGGGGTCAGTACTAGTCCTGGGGCCTTAGGGTAACTGGACCACAAGGTCCCATTTCCATGAAGGGGCAATAGACATACTGCCTGTGTCCAGGGAACACGTCAGAGAAGCCAGTGAATGAGAGCGTGCTGAGGCCTGCTCAGAGTCAAGTAGCTTACAGCACAAGGGTCTAGCATGATAGGACCCAACCACAGAAGCCTGGTGAGTGTCCAGCAGGGGGAACTTTACCAGGACTAGTTAATTAATCTATTAACAAAGAATTAATGGAAGGTAATATAATCAATGCTAATGAATAAGGGTTTATGGAAAATAGATCCTGACAAAATAACTTGATATGTTTTTTTGTTGACATTACAAGTTTAGTTGATAAATGTAATAGAGTTGACGTAACATACTTATGTTTGACTTGGTACCAAGTGACATTTTGATTTAAAAAACTAGAGAGCTATAAAATTAACATGGCAAACATTAGATGGATTAAAAGCTGGCTAATGGATATGTCTCAACGTGTAGTTATAAATGGGGAATCATCATCCAGCCGATCTGTTCCCAGAGGGGTCCTGCAGGGTTCGGTTCTTGGACCCACACTATTTAACGTTAATAAAAATGACCTGGAAGAAAACATTAAATCATCACAGGATTATACAAAAATTGGGGGAGTGGTAATCAATGAAGTGAACAGGTCATTGATACAGAACTATCTGGATCACTTGGTAAGCTGGGCACAAACGAACAATATGCATTTTAATATGGCTACATGTAAATGTATACAGCTAGGAACAAAGTCTGCAGGGCATGATTAGAGAACAGGGGACTCTCTCCTGGGAAGCAGCGACTCAAAGAGATTTGGGGGTCATTGTGGAAGTCATCTCTACATGAGCTCCCAGTGCAACACTGGCCAAAAGGGCTAATGCGATCCTAGGGTGCATAAAGAGGGGAATCTAGAGTAGGTATAGAGAGGTTATCTTACCTCTGTATTTGACACTGATGTGACAGCTGCTGGAATCCTGTGTCCAGTTCTGATGTCCACAATTTAAGAAGGATGGTCATAAATTGGAAAGTGTTCCAAGAAATCCATAAAAATGATTAAAGATTAAAAAATATGCCTTGTAGTGATAAACTCAAGGAGCTTGATCTATATATCTAAACAAAGAGAAGCTTCAGGGGTGACTTGATTACAATCTAGAAGTACCTACAGGAAGAACAAATATTTAATAATGGGCTCTTCAGTCCAGCAGAGAAAGGTCTGACATGATCCAATGGCTGGAATTTGATGCTAGACAAGTTCAGACAGGAAATAAGGTGTACATTTTTAACAGTTGAGAGTAATTAACCACTGGAACAACTTACCAAGCATCGTGGTGGATTCTCTCTCACTGACCATGTTTAAGTCAAGATCAGTTGTTTTTTTTCTAAGAGATCTGCTCTAGGAATTATTTTGGGGCAGATCTCTGGCCAGTGTTTTATAGGAGGTGTGACAAAGTTCCTCCTCTACCTTGGTGGGTCCTGCGCTTATTGGCGGATTTGTTCACCTCAGTGATCTTCCCCTCTTGTGGAACCCACAGTCTGGGTCAGCTCCTCCTGTGTTTGATAAGGAGTTGGGAGGTTTGGGGGGAACCCGGTCCCGCCCTCT